>NW_009596762.1:12464-24129 GCF_000690535.1 Cariama cristata
AACAATTTTAAAAATGTGTTCCTGGAAAAAAAAGTCTTGCCAGCCAAACTGTTGGACAATTTAAAATGAAAAATTGCATCCTGTGAGTGTGGTGGTGGGGTTTCTTGTTTGTTTGTTTTTGTTGTTGTTGTGTTTTTGTTTTGGTTTGGTTTATGATCTCCTGGCTAGAGGAGAGGAAAGACGGGACTGGATTTAGGGTTGTCTTTTTATTGCTGTGTTTTGTTACTGACTACTGGATGTAGACAGGAATAAAAATAGAATTGTGAGGCTTAAAATATTAGCTGTTGCTTCATAACATTGCTGTGTCAGAAGTTTCAGGGTTCCTACATCGCGCTCTCTGGCCCTATAGGTGCAGCCACAGTTGTCTGGACCCTGCAGCTGGAGGGGGTGCAATACCCTGGGACAGAAATAATTAGCGTACTTAATTCCCTGTCAAGGGAAATTGGTTTGATGGATGGAGCAGAAAACAAGAAGTGAAGAGCCCTGCAGTTCTGAACCTGCCAGTTCTGCCGGTGCCACTGCCGGTGCCACCACCGGTGCCTTGGGAGCGGGTCGGGAGCAGGTCTGCATCGCTTTGGTGCCTGTGGTGGTGGTACCTGAATTACAGGGCAAAGCCACCTAGCCCAAAGGACACGGGAGAGGTGGTAAACTGAGGCAATGGCACAGCCTGAAGCAGATCGTGGAAGACTGGAGACGTCCCACAGAGCGTGCGGCACCTCTTTAGTCTTGCATAGTCACTGCTGCAGAGTGCAATTATGTAGTTACTTTGCCTTGGGTAAATATAGATTTCAGCTAGCACGAGTTTGAAGTGGATGTTGTAATTTTGGGAACATATATCTGTTTTAATTTCCTTTCCAAGATTTTCTTGATTGCTCCCTTGACACTTCTTCCATCAAATTATTCTCTTGACAGTTGAGCTTGACAGCTCAGGTCTCTCAAGAACGTTTGCTCCTGTCCCAGATGAATCTGGGCTTGGAAACTGCGTCGGAGGGGACATGGTGAGGAGAGGTTGGCAGAGCAGCCGTTCCTGTGGCAATGCATGCACAGTGCAAGCAAAAGGGGAAAATGAAGCGTTTGCCCAGGACCGTCTTTAGGTACTCAATGTGCTGGTTTTAGGGCTTGCCCGCAGGGCACAGCCTGTGCTGCCGTGCAGGCACCGGGACTTGGTGGGGTGAGCGATGCTCAGCCCTCCTACCCCAAGACCTGGGCTCGGGAGGGAGCCGAGCGTGGGGCTGTCACCCAAACTCCCCGGTAACTCTGTCGGGGGAAGGATTTGTCCCAGGATTAGGTGACCACTGCCACGGTTGGAGCACCTCCGTGCTGGGTCTGTGTGCCAGGGGCTGAGCCATCCTGCGCTGAGTGTCCCTGGGCTGCCAGGTGATACAGCTAATGATGGGCTGAGTTACCAGGGGGAAACTCCTCGTTTAGGTGAATTACCGAAGGCTGTTGAACAGCGGTTCTTAAACCTTCACAATTAGACGGTGTCTCCGAGCCCTCTGGTTTGCCTTTCCTGAGTATCTCAGTAAAGAAACACTCCTGTTTGCCCAGGTAGGCAGTTCTTACTTTTTAAATCCTTGCTCTCTGCTCTGCTATCACTGTTTACAAATTGTTTCTTAACTGAATAATTCTGTTTAGCTGGATTTAACAAAATCGTGTGAAAAAAGGAAACACAAGGCATGTAGTATTGTGTATGCAATGATTGAGGAGGAGTTAAGGAGCAATGCTGCAGTATTGTTTAATCTACTGTGGTCAGTAAAATCCTAATAGATGCTGAACACGTGTTGCTCATGTTTGTATGGGAGCAATGAGTTTGTGTTCAGACTCAGGGCCCCACCTTTGCCGAAGTAAGAGTTTTGATGTTTGTTTGTTTTTTTTTTTTAAGAGTAGAAAAATAATACCTGCATTGCCATTTTTGCCAGGTTTGATGTTGAATTCTGCCTCCTTGGAAGCTGAGCATGGCTCTTCAGTGAGTTTCCTTTCAGGAAAGTGTTTTTGGAGGACAGTTTTTATTTTTATGTTTTGTTAGTGTGTAAGGATGTTGATTGTTCGGTAGTAGGCAACAACTCTGCGAAATAGCCAGAAAACAAAGAAAAATATACATTCTTTTCCAAGAGTTGGGTAAGATTAGACAAAGTAAAAGTAATTTATCCCAGCTGGCATTCTCAACCATAAAGCAAATGCATGTTTTCAAAAAAACGGGGTGTCGCATGACTTCTGGAATTGAGAATCTTGTTCTCCTTCGGGCAATATTAAGAGCGACCAGTCTCATAGAAGATGTGCAGTTAATGTCGGTTAACTCTGGCTGTGTCATTAACAGCACACTTGATCTAGTAGTTCTTAAGTTTATTTAATGAAGTCCTAGGGTATCTGCAGAGCTGCTGCTGGTGGGTATCAGAGCTAAGATAGAGGTCCCTCTAATGAGAAAGCGTGTATGAAAACACATATCAAGTGGTTTGTTTTCCCCTAGTTTCAATGATTTGAAGGAAAGAAAAAAAAAAAAAAGATTGCTGAGGAAGTCGTGCTCATGCAGAAACAAACTCAACGTTGGAGGTTTCCTTGTTACTTCTGTAGTAATAAATTTGGGGTTAGTTTTGGAAGTTTTTCTCCTCTCCTCCTCTCATGTTTTTTCCTTTGTGTCGGTCCCCATCCTGCCATGCGTGGTCCCCATCCCAGGGTCCCTCCCGCAGAAACAGCGGCCAGGGGAGCAGAGGGCCAGGGGCTGGTGGCCGGGGGCCACCGCGTCCCCGCACCGGGCACAGCTTCCCCGCGTGCTCCCCGCAGACTCCCAGTGCCCTCGCTGGGCTTTTGGCAAAACCTTTTCAAGGTGCATCAAGGTAAGACCCCTTTTCAGGCACAGGAAATAAAGGACCTAGAAACGGTAATTTATCGTGCCCTTCAGGCGAATGGGAGTTAAATATTTGGAATGTATTAATGCTAACTAGTCTGTGGTGTTAGGTCTAATTTCCGCTGAAGGGAAGCACGTTCATATTTATGTTCAACCGATAAAGCAAACCCGGGTCATTGCTGTGGATGCGTCGCTCGGCCGGGCGGGTGGCACCTGCGGGGGTTTAAGCAGTGGGAGCCAGCCGGATGCCCCGTTGCCACCGTTACCAGCACTCACTCCTACCCTGGCAAAACTGGGGGGACTTTGGGGGTCGGGCAGCGGGTTTTGGGGTCACATCTGCCTGCCCGTGCTTGGGGAGGTGACAGGGACCCCGTGCCCATTGGGGGATGCGCGGCTTCCAGAAGTATCTGTAACCCCACCGGGCAGCCCAGGAGGGCACCGGGACCCTTTGCTGATGTCCCCCCCCTTTCCCTGCGGCTGTCCTCAACCCCAAAACGCAGGGTTTGGCCATGGCTCCTCTCCAAACTCACGCCCCGGCTGCTGTTACTGAGTCTTCCTTATTTTTACAAAGTGGATTTCAGAGTTTCTTTTAAAACCATCATAAACAGTTAAAACAACTAAACCACAGCTGTCAAAATAAATAACCCTGCTTTGTGTTGCTTTATCTTTTTGTTTTCTTACCACTCTGAAACTTGCTTATTCCTAAAAATGGAATCCACAGCAATTCTCACAGCTGCTGGTTCAGATTAATAAGGGTGTCTGTCTCCGGCTTTCTTGCCAGTGTCTGAGATTTTCAAGTTTAACAAGTAATATCTATACATGTGGTGAGGAAACATAGTGAATGGCGTGTTAATAAGAGCAACAGTAAATGAATGCCACATCTGGCTGTTTCTCAAGATAAACTTGATTTATTTTTACCTTTTTTAATCAGCTAAAGCCTAAATTTATATTTTAGATGCATTTTATGATTGGGTATTTACTCCTGTTATTTTGTAGGTCGTAAGCTGAGCTTCTGTATGCCCGTGTTTGACACGGCGGATGACTGCTGTGCATCCGCATCTCGTAGAGGGAGTAAAATATTAGGACAGGCTGAGGAAAGAGCTTAAAGAAATGACCCGAGATCTTAAGAGTCTTGCAATTATTTCTCTCTCTTCTCAGTGTGTCCTGGTGAAGACTGACGAGTAATTTGATCATGGTGGGGAATTTCTGTGGTAGAGGGAAGAGAAAAGGCACAATTAGGGCAATGTTTGGGGCTGCCTTATGGCAAAAAAAATAGATAAAATTTTATGGTTTTGACATGCTACTTAATAATCGTAACTGTTTCTGGGGAGTGGGGTGAAGAGGTCATCATCTGAAATCTTGACATCAGGCCTGCAGCATTTTAATTAGCTTTTCTCTGTATAAGCTGGAAATGGCAGGTTTGGGTTCGAGGTGGCTGAGCGAGGCTCTGCGTGCTGTGCTGGCTGCGACCTCCTTCCCTCTCTGGCTCTGAAACCCGTTAACGGATTGGCTTTAAAGGTGTCCAAAGGACAATTTTGACTTTGTTTCCAAAATATTGATGATGGGAAGAACACCAGCTTCTACAATGGGTGGATTTTGTTTCTGCTGCTTTGGTAAGTTGTCCTTGGTACGTGGCAGCAGATTCGCCAGGGGAGGTCGGTCGCGTTGGAGGCTTAATGTTTCCTGCAGACTGGTTGATCATCTGAGCAGTTGCTTACAGATCCATTTGCTGTTGCTGAAAATAATTATGTTGAAGTGCTTCTGATTTCTTTTATTGTTTATACTTTTCAATGCATTGTATGTTAGTTTAGTTGTTCAAGCACTGAATTAAATGTTTGCTGATCTAGTTCTTCTCTTCCTTTGTATCAACAGGGAGATTTCAGGACTTGGAAGACTCGGTGCATAGTTCAGGTCTCTGACCATCAGCATTTCTGCCTGTTTGTGTGTTTGCTCATCTCTTTGTACCGTGCAGGGAGAGAATGACTTCCTAACGCCATTGGCTTTTTGGCGCTCTTCCTGTAATTGCCAAAAAACTGCTGCTTCCTCCTACGTATCTATCAGATCTTTTAAAAATCAGATGGGTTTTGAAAGCAGTTTTTTTGATTTCCTGAGATCTGCATTTGGTCTTCCTTCCTCCTGCTCCCTCTTTCTTCCTTTGTTCTTGGAGGTTAAAGCTGTGGGTGTTGAGGTCCCATTAGTCATTTTGGCCACTTCTGAGCTCATCATGTTGAAAAATGCCTGGATTAAACCATTCCTGAACTACAGCAGTTTTACATTACTGAAGCTTCTTTAGAGTTAGTTGACTTCAGAGTGATGTAGCTGAATGGAGAATCTTGTTTACTTCTGCTGGGATGGAGTGGATGTCCTAAAAGACACAGCAATACCCATTTTCTTATTTAACTGTAGTCCCGAAAAATAGCCTTCACTCCAGACAGAGCAGATCCCCTTTTAGAATCAGAAAATTCATATTGTAGGTACTGCAGTGGTTTTCTCATGCTGTCTTGTATAAATAGTATCCTGCCTTTTTTTGTTTCTTTGGGTTGTTTTGTGGTTTTTTTTAAGGTTTTGAATTTAAAAGACGGTGCAGGAATGTAACTGAAAGCTCCATGTGTGGGTTAAAGTAGTTTCTGGAGTTTGCCACTGCCGAAGGAGATGGGCCCTGCGGTCCTCTCCCTCCCGATGACTGTTGGCTCGAGCACTGCTGCTGTTTCCTTGGATGAGTGGGATCTGGGCTGTGCAAACACCGGCTCTCTCCAGGCTCCCACTTCGTAGTGTGTAGGGCTGATGATGTCTCCTGGGCCTTTGGCGTGCACGTTCTGTAGGCATCTGACAATGGGTTGTGTGTAACTGCGTGCGGATGAGCATTTGTCATGCTGAGTGGTGGGACCAGTCCATGGGTGATGTCTCTGGCCCATGTGCTCGTAAGAACAGCAGTCGGAAACCAATGTGCTGTGTCCAGTAACTAATGTGCAAAGTTGTACTCTCCTTCTCTGGGATTCCTTTTTCTACTAGGACCTGTATTTCCTCTCCTGCACCAGGATGGCCTTTCATGTTCAACCTAAAAGTTGGCCGTAATCTGCTCATGGTCTTAGGGCATGGTCTGAAACTACGCCAGAGGAAGTTCAGGCTAGAAATGAGGAGGTATTTCTTCACAGAAGGCGTCGTTAGGCATTGGAATGGGCTGCCCAGGGAGGTGGTGGAGTCATCAACCCTGGAGGGGTTTAAGAAAAGACTGGACGTGGCACTTAGTGCCATGGTCTGGTTGACGTGGGGGTGTTGGGGCAAAGGTTGGACTCGGTGATCCCAGAGGTCTTTTCCAACCGAACCGATTCTGTGATTCTCACATATCACCTTTGAGATTACACCTTTGTTATTGCTCCTGGATCCTGCAGCTGTTGGGTCATTGGATGGGTATATCTACCTTGAGGTTAATGAATTATGCAGCCTATTTTTCCCTACGCAGTATACAAACTGTATGTTAAAGGCACTATGATCAGGAAAAAATTAGGGAGGCAGAGAAAATTTTAAATGAGAGATCCACTTCAAACTGATGGGGAAGCCCGATAAGGGAGTCATCCCTCAGTGAGTATTTATAATCTCCTGCAAATGTTGATGCTAAAACATGTGCTTGCATGAGGCTAAAATGTGATCTCTCTAGGGCAATGGGGATCTCACATGATACAGCAGGAAAAATTTGTCTAATATGCTTTTTATTTTGAGACTTGCTTTCTGTCTGCTAGCAAAATAGCTTACCAGGTGCCTTCATGGTATTGGTTTTAATTTGTTCTTGCTTGAAGTGTACAAGTGGCGAATGATAGTTTTGAAACAGTGAAGAAAGCGGGCTGGTTGAGCTGTTAGGCTCAACGTTGCCATGCTAACCATGTTAACAGCTGCTAATGGTTTCTTAAGCTGCCAAAGCAGCCTGAAGATAGATTTAACACCCAACAGACACCTGTTTTTAGCAATTTAGCTCTGCAGGCACATGGCACAGTACTGCAGGGGTCCTGTCCATAAAGAACAGATAAAATGTGTTCAACAGGTTGCTTGAGAAGGTGGAAATTGCTGACTTTCTACTTCAATGTAAGGCTTTCTTGGTGGAGAGTAAGGAGGAAAAGCACAGTAAGGATTGTAACCTGGAAGAGACAAGCACCAAAGGGATTTTTTGGTATTTCAGACTCAATTCTGTCTTTCCCTCAGTCAGCAGACCCTCGTGTCCTTGGCTACAGTGTCCTCCCAAGGTTCAGAGTGCTTTGCAGGTGGGAATAGGGTACCACTTCTCCCAGATCCTTGGAGGCTCCTGTTCTGTCTCTGAAAGACTCCACCTGGAGCAAGGCCAAGGTGCAAGATGACCTTCCCAGGGGTTTTAGCCCCAAGAAGCTCTCAAGAGTCCCCACTGGCTGATCCCAGCACGACCTTACGTTTCCCGAATGAACGTTTGTGCTCGTTTCCACCGATTTTCTCCCTGCCTTTTCTCTTGGCGCAGGTTATGTCCTGTGACCACGCGGATGGCAGTGCCCACCAAAGGTGAGCAGATGGCCATGCTCAGCGTGCTGGGGGTGCTGGGAGCGGGGAGGCCCTGCTGGGAGAGCCAGACTGGGCTGGGGAAGGTGCCTGGTATGATGACCTTCTGGTACATCTCGGTCATGTTGGGCCAGACTTGAACTTCTGACCCAGTCGGTCCCATATCAGCTCTTGGTCAATACTGGGAGGAAAACATGTATTTCCTTGTGAAGGAGGGCTGAGAGGTGAGGTTCATCTCTCTAAGGCTTTCAGAGCCACCGCTTCAGCCTCCTGAAGCTTTGCTTGACCATTCGTTGCAATAAAGGGGCCTTGAGAGATTCCAGTTGCTGAATTGCTGTTAGCTTCACGGAGGGAAGGTGCTGTAAATGCCAGTGCAGGGTTTCTGTGTCAGCCTCCCTGCAGAGAACAGCACTGCGTTTGCAGAGCTCTGTACGGACCAGCTCTCCATGCTGAGCAAATGGGATGTTTTTATGTCGGGTGGATTTGGGGCTTTTCCAGTCACATAGCAGGAACGTGTGTAATAACTACCGATTCCTGAACAAACCCTGACTGTTCTGGTTTGATAGGTGCGGGTTCAGTCTTTGCCTTTCTTGGCCTTTGGGTATGTTCTGGTTTTGCTTATTTTCATTTAAGCCAAAACCTCCTGACTCTCTGCGCTTGGCTGTGCCATCGTGTATTCTCTTCATCTGATCAGCATGGACTTCCAGAGAGAAAACTCACTAGAAAACTGTAACTGGCTTTTAGTTATATCACGGACTTCAAAGCAATTGGCACAGAAAGGATAATTGGAAAGAAGATCCCTTCCAGGTTGTAATTATTTGTCCCAGGAACCAGAGTTCCTTAGCGATGATACATATTTTCCCTTTTGTTTTCCTAGTGCCATGGGAGCCTGGCAGTAGAAGGTCTCTGCTGGTCTGTGCAGCGTATACCTGAACCTCCGCACAGGGGAACGGAGGGGTCACGATATTGGGTTCAAACGAGTGATCCATCAAGACTTGCTTCCAACAGTACCACAGCCAGCTGCCTCAAAGGGAAACAGGGAGCTCCACCAGTAGGCAGGTTATCAATTTCACAGGGAGCGCTTCCCTCCAATGACTCCCGTCAGCCAGGGATTGTTCTCTGCCTTCAGGCTTTTTTGTTTCAAGCTTTTAAAGCTTCTTCCGCTGAGAACTGATTGAGTGGGGACACGCTGCCATGCCGTAATGCAATGTGTAGCACCAATACTAAATGGATCGTACTGCCTGGTCATGGTGGCATCACTTGTCCTTGGCCTCTCCTTTTGTTCTGCATCAGTCCTGGGCTCTGTTCAACATCTCATTTCACAGTCAGTCCCTTCCGTCGCTTCCCATTTCATTTATGAAGTTCTCCATGTTGCACATGGTTTGTGGACTGTTGCAGGGTGCCCACCTTTTTTTCCTTCCCCAATCTTTGTGGCCAGCCTATATCCTGCTGATCTTTGTCTAAGTTTATTGATGGCCATCATTGACCCTGCTCCTAATAATCTGTTAGGGGGAAATGGGGTGAATTCCCCACGGTGAGAGGTGAGTCCGGAGGAGCTGTTAAACCTGCTGTCGCATTGCCCTGGGGCCCAGCACCAACCTCGGCCGTTCCCGCAGGAGGATGGTGGAGAGCCCTGGGAAGCCACTGTCATCTCTTGGCCGTGAACAACAACTGATTCTCGTTCCCCTCAGCTCACCAAGAGTTGTGGCACAGGGCTTGTGGCTGTTGGCCATGTGAAGATTTTGAGGGATGGCTTAGGAGGTTGAGAAGTTCAGTGAATAAGCAGTAGCTGCTGTGGTTACACATCTCCAGAGACAACACACCCCTCCCTGACGAGCAGCGATGCCTTGCCTTGATGGCCACGCACGAGGGATGCTGGTGCCCATGAGTTCATACGAACACAGATGATTTTTGTTACTTTAAGACAGAGTAATTAAATACAGTATATATGGATCCCTCAAAATGACAGCCGCCCACAGAGCTAAAAACAGGAAATCCATTAACTTCATTATTTAAAAAATAAAATAAAAATCCTCCCAACTGATTCCTCTGTCACTTAAAGTTCTGCATGGAAGGAGGGCTAATTTAACGCTGCATTAACTCACTGTTATCACCCTCCTGTTACCTAAGTAGTTTCTAATGACTACCCTGGAGAGCATTTGGAAGCTTTTAAAAGTTTTTATGCTAAATTTTTTTTTTCTGTGTGGTTTGTACTTTAAGAACAAAAGTTATTGATAACATTTTTCCAAAATGGGGCTTTGAGCAACCTGGTCTGGTGGAAGGTGTCCCTGCCCATGGCAAGGGGGTTGGAGCTAGGTGGTCTTTAAGGTCCCTTCTAACCCAAGCCATTCTATCATTCTATGAGATCTTCCAACAACGTCAAGAACTATTCTGTTGGCTGCAGCAATGTGAAGTATCACCAGTCTGTTATCTCTTTGCCAAACAAGAAATTTGAAACTTTTAAAGTAGGTGGTATTTGGGGAGGATGGATATGGCAGGGTTTGACTGCCAGAAGCTAGTTTGGATCTTGGGCTTGTGGGTGTTTGGGGCAGCAGCGTGTCCTGGGGAGGGTGTGGAGGAGTGGGGTTATCTGCTCTTGCCCAGGACAAGGTGCCGCAGGGTACCCTGTCCTTCAGCCCTCTGAGTGTTGGCTTGCATAGCTCTGAAAAGACTCCAGACCCCGTGGGGCCTGTGGCTTGTGAGACATATCTCTTTGTTCTGGGATCTCTAAGTGAAAGGCACCGCCAACGTGAGAAGCAATAAATCATTGTCTTTCCTCATTATCTTTTCCTCAGAGCTGTGGTGGACCAATTTCTTCCTTTTTTTTAAGCATCTCTCCTACTTTCTCTGACCTAGTTCAGTTGTGCTTCTGAGTTCAGCATCTGTTGCACTCAGAATTTTTTGGGGGTTTTTTGAGTGAGACCTCAAAATGAAGTATTCTTGTTGCTCTGCAATATTTTCAAGTCTTAAAGTTGAAACTTTCTGCTTTATAGCAGTTGGAAAGAGAGTTTTGCTCTGCTCGTATGGTGTGTGCAACGCTAGTGCCTGGGCTGAAATTTCCCCCTGATCGAAGACCTAAATTATTTCAAAGTTAAGCCTTGCATGCGTGCTCTGCCTATCGATGGAGGAGATTCAGAACTGCTTTGTGACATTGTTAACAGGGTTTTCGCGTGTACAGACTGACTGTGTGACTGTGGAGAGACCTGGCCTTTCTGGTAGGAACCACCAGGAATCCTCGCCATCGGGAGCCCTGGAAACTTTTAAAATTTGACACAAACTTGAACGTGTCTTGTACGTGCTCTTTGTGCCTCTGCTTTTTACTGGTATTTGGAAAGCTAGAGGGCAAGGGGAGTGAGCCTATCCCCCTGATAGGTTTGTTGGCCTTCTGGAAAAGGAAAAAGGACTGGAAAAAAGGCAAAAAGGGGCAATGTCACAGGGGAAGGGCAGCTGCTGGCGATGCCTTGCGGAACACCCAGTGCTTCTGGGGTGCAGATCATGACTGATCACGGTGTGAACTTCTGTGCAACGACCTGAAGCAATTCACTGAACATCCTCTGCTTTCCAAGGGTTTTCTGCCTCTCGAGTGGCTGTTGCCCTCCTTAAGCCTGAAATGGCACAGCAGTGGCCGGATCCTGCTCACTTGGGTTTTTAGTGTCATGTTCATCACCGTGATGCTCTTGCCCTGCCCTGGTGCTGACCGGTGAGCCCACTCCCCTGGCACTTGGCTTCAGCGGAGAGGAAAAACCAGGACGTTTCAACAGGTGGTACCCGAGACATGTGAAACTCCTGCAGGAAAGCCAAACCCAGTTGAAACTGGTGATCATTTTGCCATGGGTTTTAGTGTGGCCAGTATTTTGGGCTGGAGATGGAAAAGGTATTTGTAGTTAGCTGGCGGGCACGGTATTTTAGCTTGCTAGAGGACATGTTAGCGGGACACTTCAAAATGATGCAGCTTGTTAGGATAGTTAGGAGCTTTGTTTTCCTTTGAAGAAGTTGTTGCTATGAATGATGAAAGTTGTAATGATTTACAGAGTATTTTGGTTTTAAAAAAAAAATAAGTAAGGAAAAAGCAGAAACACTTCTTTTCCATGAGTGGAGATTTTTCTGGGGTTTTTTGGTTTTGGGGTTTCTTTTTGAGATTTATCTTTCGTAGTTGGAAAAGAGGGGCAGGTTTGACCAAACTGTTCTCCTTTAAGGCAATATGTACTTACTGAAAGAAGTATCGATAGATCAGTACAGTTCTGAGCATTTTCTAATTTGATGTGCGTTTCTACAAGCGGGAGATGAGTACGGATGGCC
>NW_009596762.1:24186-24517 GCF_000690535.1 Cariama cristata
GTGGGGTGCGGAAGTGAAGAGCAGCCCGGTTCCCACAGGAGCTCCCCGGCGGGTAAACACCTCATTACCCACCGCATTGCTCGCTACCGCACATGGGTCCCTTTGCATCGGTTGAATCGCACGTGGTAGTTGCAATGAGTATCTGCAGACTAAAGTCCTTGGTCAGAATATCCTGTAGTCATCAGCGTAACCCATACTATTTTCAACAGGTGTTTTAACGCTATAGCTGAAATGCTATCACACTAAATTTGAGGGAGGTAGGGAGGAGAGGCTGAGGAGCAGTTAATGTAATTCCAGCGTAAGTCAGTCCGTATTGGGTATCTCCCTCGCC
>NW_009596763.1:0-34882 GCF_000690535.1 Cariama cristata
AGTAAGGCAAACTAGTTCTAAAGCTCTTTGTGTCAAAAATCCACTTATTTTCACACTCCCCCCATACCAAATACACAGGAGATAAACACTGCATGTGTCATTCCTATTCTTATTCATACTTAACTAGCCCAATGTTGAATTATCTAGATTGTGCAACATAAACCATACACCCCTCTTTCTCACCTCGGACACAATGCACAAAGTAAAAATGCCTCTCTTCAGTCCTCAGTTCTGATAACTGCCAGTGAACAAAGTCTTAGAAATTTTATTTTCTCCTTTATGTTTCTGCTGTTGGTATTTGAGATAATTTTTGCCATCTTCTAGCTAATAGTTCTTCTGATGCTGCCAAGCTACACTGGCACTGAACAAACAGCAGTTCATCATGAACACAACACAACTGTATATGCAGATTGGCATGTTATTCCCCTGCATCTGTCTCCCACCTAATAAATTACTGTTTTGGTTACACATATACAAATACTATTTATTAATCTACTCAAATGTGTCCACAAAATGTGTCTCCCTCCCTGTAAGTTAAACTTAAACAAAAAAAATCTGTTTGTCAAATGCTTTGGAAGTAGATTATTTTCTGAGATGAGAGATGAAATTCCACTTTAATGTTCACACAGCACCTAGAAATTGGTTTTATGTGAAATTCACGCAGATTAATGTAAAAACAAAAGTCAGCTGTCAGTTCACTGGTGGCCATTTCGATATGAAACCTGAATAGGGGGTTATGGTGAGGAATTACGGTGAATAGGGTCTGAACATCCAAACTAGCAACATTTTTCTGAATACTCAAGTATTGGGTGTATTAGAAAAAGTATCAAAATGTGCTTAAGCATGGAAAAGTTACTTCAGTTATCCCATTCCTAACTGCAGTTGGAATAACTAAAATCTGTTCAAATAAAAAATCTGAACTAGAGCACATTCAAAACCATCTGAAAATGCCCAACAACTCCTAATCTCAGTTATCCACTGACAGCCAATTCAAGATTAGGAGGTCACAAGGAAGGACATGGACCAATCAAGGATCTAGCCCGCAAGGTGTTTTATGGCTGTACATAAGGTAAATAAATCATCATTCTAAAAAATGTCCAGCATTCAAACCTCATGATACTTTATCTTCTATATTGCTTGTGTCAGCTGAAAACGTAAGGAATTAGAAATTTTCTGTTAAAATCATTTGACTGAACTGTAAGCCTCAAGAAAGTGACACTGACTGAGACAGTATCTCCCATCATCTCAGCCCGCATTTGGCACTCACAAAGTGGTAGCTTTCTGCAGTATTTTGAGGGAGGAATCTCTTAACCTGCCTACATGGCAAGGGAAAACTTCTCTGTCACAACCGTGAAGAGTCAATATATGCATGCAGGGTAATCAGAGGTATATTTCTAGAGTTTAGGGCCAAGGACCACTAGGGCACCATAGAGCAAGAATAGAATAGAACAAGACACAACGTTCACATGCTAGCAGCTACTTGGTGGTGGGAACGGTTACCACAGCAAGAGTGCAGCACCAAATGCCATACAACAAAAGGTCAGTTCTACCAGCCAGAGTAGGAACTAAAGATGTAAACAGCCACAGTAAAGGTCCTGAAGGTGCTAAAATCTGAATGTCTTGTGCCCTGTTTTTTGCTAACTTTGTCATATGATCAAGAGCAACACTGAGGAATTGTTATAGCAGCAGGTGATCCAGCAGCCTGCTCCTGTAAGCGGAGAAGTTCTCAAGTGTGTATCCCTGGTGGAGCGAATGGAGAGCTTCACATTGGGCCACATTAATATAAACAATAATGGATCTCTACTACCTAGGTAATTACCTGATCCAGCTACTTGAGGTTCTCTCCATTTCTTCCATGCCCTCAAACTTACTATTATTCAGAGTTTGTATTTTTTCTTCTTGAGGTTCTCAGCATGTCAATGACTGACAGAAGCATAAAGATTAACTCCGAGCAGGCTACTTGTCCCTCTCCATTGGGTACAAGCTGCAGAGGGAGATCATTTATGTACTGCGTGGGTTTTTTTTCTCTGTGCTTTACATCCAGCTTGGCCTTTGGACTGTGTTGTGCTACACATACTCCTTGGGCGCAGAATAAACTTGGTCAGCTAACTGTACCAGAGAAGCCTGCAGGCAGCATCCACTTGGTACTAGCAATTATGTCACCTGTGCATCCTTACCTTTAGATAAAAGTGCAGCAACAAGTTTTCATATGAACATCCTTTCTGTTTGACAGTAAAAATGAGGAATGGAGTTGTTGCATTGTAAGAAAATCCTGTAATAGCTAAAATGCTGAAAAGGTGGAAATCTCTTCCAAGAACAGGGTGTTTCCAGCATGCCGTGCATGGATTGGAAGCTTATTCAATGCTACACCCCCCAGGGTTCTCACCACCTAAAGGGATGTACCATTACCTACAGTGTTTTCTCCTCATCATGTCAGCTCTAATAAACAGTATTTTAAAAGATAGTTCATGGAGTTGCAGGCTGTTCTTACTGGGATCATAACGGACCTAGCACCACCTGATGCAAAGCACTATCAACTGATGAAAGACTGCTCAGAGCAGCATGGGAATGGGTTTAGCACCATAGACCACATTGAAAGAAAACACCTTTAAAGAAAACATGCAAATTATTTGAGGATTGGAAAGTGCAAGAAGGTAAGAGATGTTTTACAGCGACATCCGATCAACAATAATACTGACGAAGTCATTAAGGCATGTCAGAACACAGTCCGAGTCAAACAAAATGATGCTGACCACATCCCATTTATTAGTTTACCCCATAGCTTGCCAGTGAGAAAATTTTCTGACAAAAAAGTCATTATTCAGCAAAGGTATAAAACCCAAGACTCTATTCACTCTGTGGCATGAGGAGTAAGATACAAGCTTCCCACATTATGATTACTAAGCAACAATATTGAAATAATACCCGACAACATAAGCTACTCAATTTTCCCATAAGCAGTCATTTTAATAATCAACAATAAATGTTTCTCATAAGTTGTTACTTCACTAAGTACATCCAGAAATGAAACACACAGCAAACAGATCTTGTTAAAAGAATGGGTCAAAGTGCAAATTTCCTGGAAAATGCTGTTGACTAAGCTGTTGACTAAAAGCAAGATAAGATTACATGTCTTACAGCATCATGACTCTGCCTTATCCATTTTTTTGGTTGACTGGACTATTAATCAGAACATAAAATTATTTATTAATTTTAAAATAAGCAAAGGTAATTTTATTAATGTTAATAAATATTATTCATTTAAGGAATCATTTTTCCTAAAACTTAAGTTTAATTCCATCTCTGCCCCCAAACATCCATAAAATTTACTCTCTTCAACTAGTATCAACAACACAATTCAGATACTCCCTTCACAAACATTCAAACATTCACATTAATAAAGACAGTTGCAAACAAGAAACTCTTATAAATTACCAAAGAGTATATATTGAAAGGCACGGTAGACATATGGACTCTTCCATAAATTTGCTAACCTAAGTAAACAACCAGAATGTTGCATGTATTGTAAATGCTAACAGAAAATAAAGCATTTCCTTCAGAAATGAATAAATGCTAACCATTTCAACAGTTAAGCTGCTACATCCCAAATTAATTAAAAGCACTGTAATATACGCTGTTGATGAATTAGTATAGTAGGAAATACACTGACATACAGGCAAACCGTGACAAAGGTCAGTCAGCTATTCATTGTTACACTACTTTTTCTTACTTTATTAGCATGCACTGGCTTAAATATTAATTAATATTTGCATAGCATACAGCAGGGAAACACGTATGTTAACATTATTAGTTGTCGTAATGCCCTCTAAGTAACCTATAACAAAAAAAACGGACTCTAAGTATAACTGAAATGTAATATACTTGGAATAAATAGACTCTACTAGTAAATATATTTTGCAAATGCTGTTAACTATGCAAATGCATAGTTAACAGCAATATGGATACTGGAGAAATTTAGTGTCTTAGCTTTTGTAATAAAATTGTGCATTGTTTTGTCTAATGCATATGAACAGTTTATACAATGCTACAAAACAACAATATGGTGAACATTTTGAAATGACAAATATTTTTTATCATCAGGTTAAACTGAATGAGAAAGCTTAAGAAATCCAGACTTTTTAAGAATTTCTGAATGTGACCTGTTCAGTTATCATGTATTTCTGTTGAGAAATACCATTTTATGTAGGCTGCATATTGCTGTGAAACTTCTTTCTCTGAAACTCGATTTTCTTATAGGAATATCTCTTTTTAATTGAATAACTAACATGACTACAAACATGGATGATCCTTTAAAAGAAGCAAAATCTCCAAGAAATATCCAAAGAGAATTTGTAACTTCTCCATCTCTAGCAACATTTCTGATTCCTGAAGCCAACAGCCAATTACCCAAGTGATCATTGTAAATGTACATTACACACACTTCTGATTCTTCCAAGATAACTGTGTCAATATTAACCTGACCAAATTAAGAACAAACTGTCTCTTTTGTTCTTCACACTACTCACATGGAGAGCACAATATGGCTTTTGTCAGAGGTGCTCCATCATTTTGGCTTAAGGAAACTGTCAGTACAGTTTGGGATTCGTTATTCATGGGCAGATACCCTGATGGGTCTAATGAAGCCTTTCTGCTGACAACTCATTTGCTAAAAATACCCAACCATCACAAAATATAAATGACAAATATCACTGTATCCCATTACAATTTTCACAACCAAAGCAATTATCACAACACGGAAGTCGATATATACTGCTTCACACTGTATTCTCTTAATGTTTCATGGTCAGTACTTTCGCATTCCAGTTTATTTCTATGTGATCACTGATAAAACTTTATGACATACTTAAATTGCAATATAATAGGGTAAACACCAATGTTATAGCACACATGCAGAGCTAACAGTCTGTGTGCCATTTGTTGTAAATCCAGCTAATTACTAGAAGCCCCCTCCTTTAAAAAAAAAGGGGGGGGGGGCAAAAAAGCATAAAGAAATGAATTTTTTACAAAAGTTTTCAGGTACGGTCACTAAAAATGGAAAAAAACAGTATAAATAGTACAATGTTTATAAGACTCCAGAATCATGGGCAAGTATATTCACTATTTTACCTCATTTTTTATCAACACCACTGGTGAATATGGTTTACACAAAATTCACCATCTTTTCTGTAAGGAAAGATTGCATTTTTCTGTTGTGCATTTCAATCTACCAAATAGCAGCTGTGCCGATTTATCAGTCTTCTGAAAAGAACAAAAATAGCAGCTAATTCTGCTTTCTTCGTGTTGCTGTCTAAAGTTTTGAAAGAGAAACAGGTATTAGGTCCTAATCAAACAGCAGGAGAATGGGCATCTGAGAGCTTGTGGTACCCTGCTCTATAAAGACCGCAGTCACATCTTATGTTTAACTTTAGGCATTCCAAGCTTAACTTGGAAGGAAATCTAAACACAAAATTCCATAGCATTGTGAAACAGTGCATATAGAACAAAGTGATGAATGCCTGGTTCAACACTGATCTCACTCTCCTTACTATAGATGATGACTGTGTTTTCAGAGTCTATCATTTTCATTAAATGCAGAATGACAAAAAAAATAAAGCCAAGAAGAAAGAAGGATTAATCTACAATAAAATAAATTATCATGCTTTGTTCAATTAAAGTGTGTTTAGCCAGTTTCACACTGGAAACAGTGCCTTTTCTATGGCACTGGTACATTTTATGATAGTGTGTCTTAACAATGATCCACTCTTTATGAATTGAGATTACAGCTAAACAAGTTTTACTTGCACCTGATAGTTTACTTGTACTTGAAGTACAAATTCTGGGTATTCAAATTCAGGCTTGTCCATTTTAATCTGTATTTAACTAGAATTTATAAAGATATCCATTTTTATATGTATTTAGCACAGAACTTGATTTCCAGGAAAGACTAGAAAGTCTCGATTCATTCATAAAAATAAAAAAAAAAAAAAAAGTTGCTCAGATAAACAGCCAAACTTCAGTTCCATTATCCCATATTTTCAGAGCTAGCTGAGACAGCTTTGAATTTAGCAGCTGGGGTGCAACATTTCCATGTATCTTCAGAGACATTATGATTTCCACATAACATAAGGATATAATAATGACCCATTTGGGTTAGAACATTCTTCCTCCAGCTGGAATACCTGCCTTCAGCGGCCATCACTGCCACCCACCTGAAGGAACACAAATTCTTATTCATAAGCAAGGCAGCCTCCCCTGACTCCTGAGGTGTACAACTAACTGCCTGAAATACAACCATCAAAAATGCTCCCTGGTGTTGGTGGGGTCTGTGCACATGCACTCAGAGAACGTAATAGAGCAGAAGGGCTGGAGAGGAATCCCTGTTAAGGTACTGCCACTACTGCACGAGAAAAACATTAAGTGCCTAGCTTAAAGACATAAACAAACAAAGGTAATGGTGTGCATACTGTTGTGGTGTGCACTGGAACGACAGAATAATATTAGATGGCTGTGACCACAAAATCTAGAAGAAAAAAGGTTTCACAGCGGCACAGGAATCAAAGAAGGGACCTACATCATCTAGTCTAGTGAGATAAAGGAGAAAGTCCTTATTTATTTCCATCTGCAAGGGAAGAAATTCAAAGTGCTTGTAATTTGTCTCATTGTTAATGGATGTTTTCTGTAATAATAAAATCATATCTGATAAAGATAAAGCTGCCATTTTTCAGCATTTTTGGCAGTTGAAGGATAAGTAGTTTGGAGTTGTTAAAAATACAAAATACAGCAAAACACTTAGGTGATTTTCAAGTTTAAAGGCTTAAATGCCACCTTCTCTTTCGAGCGTGTCTTTAAAACTTTGCCTCTGTAAAATAATTAAAGGGACAAACTAGAAAACTCGCAATCCTAACATTACAACTTTTGCTGCAAGTACAGAACTACAGGGCACTTGCACTATGTTAAAATGCACTCCCTCCAGGTCATTTTAAAGCTTGAAGTAAGTATGTACATATTTTTCTGGAGAAAACTGCACGAAAAGTCTCTTATTTTGAAACCACAGGTATGAGTATCCAAAGCCTAAAAGTAAAGGAATCCAGGGATCTGCTTATGCACCACATTTATAAGCAAGTATCACCTGTACAAAATATGCACAAAGTATGTAGAAAATTAAAAGGAAAAATCTCCATACTAAAATACAGTATAGCATATACAATCTATTACATTATTTACCTCAGAAACTTAACAGGAGAAAAAGAAACTATTTTTGTGTCTTACTAATCAATAGGCCATGTGGAACTATGACACATCTTTTTACTCTCCTTTATATTATTCTGTTTTCTGATTCTAGGTTATGAACTTCCATCTGATTTTTCCATAGCTTGTAAATCAATTAAAAACACTGAAAAAGACACAATCTACCACTTCAGTTACAAGGTTCATTTAATCACATACAATATTTGATTTCACTGTTGACTGATTAGCAAGTGGTAACAAGCAAAAGGCTGACTTGCCAGAGAGATGAATTAAAACGTAAGAAAGATCACAACCATACATACACTGACCAGTGGCTGTCTGTTTTAGCCAGCTAAGTCTCAGGTGTAAGTTTATATGTAATAATTCATACCTTAGAAAATAATTCCCATGCAAACATGGTAACGCAAAGACACATTTCTGGCTGTCAAGAAAATTTCTGGCAAAATTAATCAACCATTCATCCATTCAGGCTCTTTGCATACCCTTTTGTCAAATAGGGAATACTAAGAGATTTCTTTCCTCTTCCACGCACTCATTGCAATGGTTTGTAGAATCCATCAAGCCTGAGTTGATTTATTGAACTGTCTCTTAGCTCAGCAGTATAACTATAGCAAATGAACTGGTAACTTCTCAAAAAACAGCAGTGATTCAACAATATCTGGTTTATTTAATTCCTTCTAACTTCAGATTAGCAATTTCTTAAAGGCACTGACTTGCATTCTTTGGAAGGTCTATCTGCAATTTTACGCCCGCATGTTTTGTTTCCTTTTTTTTTTCCCCCCCAATATTTTGACATTTGACAGAGGCATTTTTGATTTACAACTTATGCTAGAATCTACCTAAATCTTCACATCTTCAGACTAGCTAGTATGCTCCTATTGCTAGTCCACAGAGCTTTCAAATTTAAATACAATACTGCAATGTACTTTTATGTGAGATATCTTATTCATTATGCTATGAATACTGAAAAATAATTACACACTTAGATTTCACACCTATTTCTTTAACTACATAGACAACTTCACATGCATATTCAGCTACTTTCATATTTATCTAATCCCATCACTAGTAATGAGAATTGTTATAAAAAGTACTTAAGCACAAAAAAATAGAGATGCGCCAAGCCGTTTGAAACACTGTTTAAACACGGGTTTTGTCGCTAAGCATCGTCCATTGAACCCCATGGAGCACATTTATCACTCACCAGCTTTGCATTTTTCTTCATAAAGATATATGACCTTTGCCTATTAGATTTCATTAGCAGGGCACCATACAAGGCTCCTCTGCAGATGACAGGATAGAAAGCTAAACAACCTCGCCTGAAGGATTTGTGAGAACAAGCCCATCTTCAATCTTTGTCCCTGGGAGGCACTTCTAACACCTGCCAACCACAGCACTATCATCAGAAAAACATTTAGAGATTTATCTTCAGGCTGGTGATTATAAGAGATAATTTGTTTGGAGTATGGATAAAGTTGGTCTAGCATAAACAAACTACAAGCTCAAATTATACGACGAACCTCATTAACTATTGATTTAACCACTGCAAATCCATGAACAAATGTTGTATCAAAATGTTAATTCTTCCTGAAGATATAATCAAGGAAAAATCAAAATGCCAAGGCAGGCTGGTGAGCTATTCTTATGTGCACTTTTAATGCTTGCAGCTTAAATTGGAAATTAAGGCTTGCTTCATCATAACAATGACAACAATATACTATTGCCATTTTCCCATAAACACGTAGTTTTGTCTGGCAAAAATTGCTGTACCTCTTTAGTTACTGTCCCTGTAGAGGGATGAAACACTGCTTTCTCTCCTGCTTTCAGGAACACGTTTTTCATCAAAAACATCAAAACCATCAAAAACACTTTGAATAGCAAGAAGCTAGCAATATTGTAAATGGATACCATTGTAGGCAGACGGTCTGAAAAATTATATACACTTTTATACCTTCTATATTATACATATCACACATATCCTCCAAGCCTGTAACAAGAAATAACCCTCTCCTAATCTTTGAAAATTACTTTCACTCAAGCTAATGAATCATCAGTCTACAGCCAAGAGCATATTTAGAAATAACGTAGCTGAGTTTGTCCTGAAGGTTTTTGGTTTTTTTTAATACAATGGAAGCCAATCCTGTCCCCTCTTTGGTAAAGAAGACAAAAATGCTGCCAGACTTCCTATTGCAGCTCTGCATCGACCTGATGTTGTTGGGATATTGTAGCAGAGTTCCATTGCAACATGTCTCCACCAGCATCCCTGTTCCTTAGCACCACTACGCTGAGGAGGAAAACTCATTTGTGTATGGGAAGCAGAAGGAAACCTGCAGTTCTTCCTCCAGTGTGGCACTCTGAATACATCATTTGCTGCAACTTGCACTTAATAACAAACTACCAACATTTTTAACAGTAATACAGACTCTAAAAACAGCAAAAATCTTTTGGATGGAATTCAAAAACTTGCAGTTAAAGTAGTCAAAAGAAGAAGAAGAAATTTTGAGAATATTTTGTGGGACTACATTATCTCTCAGCATTAATTCCTTCTAAAATGCAATGGTATTTAATGTGAAATGATTAGTTCATCAGGAAAAAAAAAAACAACACCACAAACCCAAAAACCAACAAAATCTGCTGGGGAATACTGTCTTTCAATCTGAGTGTTCCTCACACAGCAATGCAGTCAGGCAGATGCACTCACACTTTTCTGTTTTCTGGTTCAGTTACCAACATTTTTAGTAATTCATAATCCCTTAAATCTCTTTAAGTTGGTTGAAAGTTAAATGACAATTTTAAATCTCAAGTTGTTGACTTTTCTATTTTTTACCTTTTCTTTTTTCCATCACATTTACTTTGCTAATTTATGTAAGCATCCCACAATCTCATTACAGGAATAAACACAGTTACTTAATTGTTAAAGCTATTTCACTCTATTTACATAGACGGGCAAATGATTTTGTAAAATAATTGATCTAGAATAAAAAAAAATGGACCACTTATCAATATAGACCCATCAGGCATTCAGATTTATGCATGATCCAAGCCTCTTCTCCCCATTAAAAATTTTGCTTTGAAAATGATCAGCTGATAATAAATCAAAAGAACCATCTGTGCAGGATTCAGATCTATCACTTTTAATATATTCTAAGTAGTTGATGTGTCAGTTTTAGATTGTTTCATCAAATTTTAGTAATTGGTGAAGCCTTCTGTTTCGTCTAGCTACCTCTTTTTCCGCCTTTCTAAAGGAGCTGTTTGTTTCCTCTCAGTCTTTTGATTGCAAACCATTTTTCTCAAAAACTGTACTTCTTCCATTCATTCTTTTAACTCTAAAACACTATTTTCTCACACAAGTTTTCTTCCTCCAGTGCTGCAAATTCCTGACTTACATTACTTTTTACTTTCCCTATTACCTATTATGAACTCTCTGTTCCCATTTCCAATTTCTCATTCTCCTTCCTATTGCAACTGAATCCTCAGCAAGGACCACTGATGTCACTTTAAGAAATTAGTTTTAGTTTTTTATATTTTGTTCCTATTCCTCAAAATCTTTCTAACTGCAAATACACTTTTCTGTTGAGGCAAAATGCTCTTCTATTGTACCTCAGTCTTTATTATACTTCACAATAAATGTTTTCCTTTCAGCAGCACAAATCCATGGCTTTGAAATGCCCCACTCTAACTGGGGTGTCTGCATATTAAAACATACAAATAGTAATTATTACCTTTAGGTGTTCATTCTACAAGCCTGAATAAATAGCCCAATTCAGAATCACACGAACTAAAAGTTAATGGAAAGCCTCTCACTGACTTCAAAGGATTTGGCACACATCACTAATGTACATCTAAGTATTCTCCCAATCAGTTCTCTACACAGACAATATTGATGCTATTTCTCAGGCACTCAAGTTTAGCAAAATGCCCTTCCAGGAAGTAAAAGTTATCTGCTAAATATGAAAAAATTTTAGAAAAGCATTTTGAATTATTTTGATTCAGTTTTGCACTGTATGCTAAATCACTGGCACCTTGCTTGACTGCCCATGCTGCCTTATCGACATGGAGTAACCCTCATGTGCAATACAAATGGAGACAGAAGAGTAATTACTTTTCCATTCACTCAGTTCACCTCTCTGTTGAGGACTCTGAACATCTTCCTCCAAGACACACAAACAAACAGGGATCAATGTGTTTTAAGTGGAACTGGCCTTAGTTTCATCTGCACTAGCCGTTTCAGAACAGGAACTAGGAATTGGACAGAGATGACCAAATACTGCACACTAAACTTTTCCACCAAAAAAATCCCAGTCTTCTTACTTGTAAGAGTAGCAACGCAGTTTCTTGTAATTCACTTTAAGTTTTCCTAAGGATTCTTCTAATAACCACTTACAGTTATGCAAGCAAAATGCCTTCAGCAACTCATTTGTTAAACAGTCAGTTCCTTCAGAAGAGATAAAAGGAGTCATTACCAACACAAGAAAAACTAGGATAGAACAAAGTTCTTTGCAGATGCTTGTCGGGGGACACACATTTGGTTACACCAGGCAGAAGTTCAGCTGTAGCACCCGTGTCTCTGTTACACATTTACAGTAGCTAAGAGAGCAGCTTTTACCATTGAGATGGTTCGAGTTTCTGAGAACAAAATACAAGCTGCATGTAAGGCAGATTTTGGATGACAACTGGCAGGACCGAGTTCCCAAACATACATGCTTTATTCAGACTCTGTGCTTCAGAAAGCTTTGCTTTGCTCTCTCTCTAGACAAGTAAAAGTGAAAAATGAGATGCAAAGCAAGACAGTACCCTGAATCCAAGTTGGAGTAAACCACTCTGAGGCACAGAACCGCAGCACTGCTGACACTGGTATATAATCTAGTTTAACAACCACTGGCCCTGAGGGCCCAAAGCAGTTGGAATACATTTAATACAGTTCCAATTTTACTTGATGCTTACATGGAACCCTCATGTTTAAAAGAAATTATGATTAAGAGTGTGTAAAAAGAAAAAAAAAAATACTTTTTTTTGTTACAGAACAGTAAGACAGGGATTTTATTGGGGTTGGTCAACAAACAAGTATGGGCAAAATCATTGTTTTCCAATATGTTCAGCAGCCAGGCCAATTAGTTTCCAAAAAGCTTTTGTTGGTGCTGATCATGTTAGGTCGGTACTGCCTCTGCAGCGTAATGCAAGATTAAAATGGGCTTTACCAACTGTTAGCAAGTCCACCCTGTGCACTAGTGACTCCAGCTAGCACATCTGACACTCCTCACATCATTACAGCTTTCTTCCAAGCACTTAAACCTTGAGCCAAGCCTAATCTGTCAGGTAAATTGTATAGTAAGACTACTAATAAAGTAAATAAATATATTTCAATATAAACTCAATAAATAACAAATTAAAAAACTAACAAAAAAATATACAGCAAGTTATCAGTACATATTTGAGTTTGCCACAGGCATGCCATGCATAGCTGTAATCCCTTAAAAAATATTTGTTTACCCTCTGCTTCACGAATGTAGTCATGCGTTGTCACTGAAACATCTTTCTAACACAGTAAGGAAAGAAACAAGTACTTCTCAGCAATCTCAAAGCAAAATTTCAACTAACAAAGCAAGCAGCTTATTTACGAAATTTTGTACTGCTACCTATTGACTTCACCATAGCCTGTTGAAATTTTGGGGTTTCAAAGCTAAGGTTTTGAATACAATTCTTTAAATGTTGAATTTGTGTTGTTTGAACATTGAAGTAAATGAAGTAAAGACAGGCTGGTAGGGTGGTCAAATTGCTAATATATTTACAGATAAAATGTACTTAAAATATATTCAAATCTTACCAAATTCATGGAACTGAAGTAATTCATGGAAGTAAAAAATACATGCATGAACACCTTATTAATCAGGCCCGTAGTTCAGGCTCTCTATCCTGATGGCTCATTTTTAGAATGCTCTCACTTCAACCTCTGTAAAATTGATGTCTTTAAATTCAGAGCCTCATTTATTTTCTGAAAATATCATTTAAAATGTTAACATGTAAATGAGAAAGCTGGGCTCCAAATAGCATCCAGTCTTCTTTCAAATCGTGAAAAAAAAATCCATATGGAATGAGATGAGGGCTTTACCTCCGCTACACTGTGCATTGCAAAACCATCTATTACTGAGTACTAGAGAGGCATATAGTGGAATGCATAATATATTATCACAACCATGCAGTAGCTGATAAGTAAAGTAAAGGCTCTTTCAACAACCTGCATGTTAAATAGCGCAACTATATCACTTTAGTTTTAGTCTCTTGCAACTCTGTTAAGACAACACCAGAATAAACAGCAGTATCATAGACCTACAGCTCTTTTGATGAAGATACTTGTATCATAATCCTTAACAAAAAGAAAATTTTAAATTCCAAATCTGCAAAAGAAATAAGATAGAATGGTCCCGAACTAGAAGGACATAAAGGCACTGACTCATCTCTCTTTACACTAAAGCACGAACCCTTCTATTCTTCCCTCTTAGAAAAGGAACTGACCGTGGCTTTGCTGCATACTTCAGCAAAACAACATTCTTACATACAAGATGTGGTTTACCTCCACCACTGTACTTCTACTAGGAAGGAGAGGAGAAGTGATGTGAGGAAATAGTAGAAGACATGGCATCCTTTGGCAGTCCTTTTAGCAAAAAGCTGCTTGCAGATATCAGAAAGAGGATATGGCAAAGAAATTGAAACAAGTAGATGGAAAGGGGGGGAAAAGACAGTATCCATAAAATTGGCATGTGTGTTTATACCAAAATAATACTTACAAAGAATTCTCTGTTATGCTGAGTTCACTGAATAAAACAATGAAAACCACAAGGTACAAGACTAAATAGGAAACAAAGAATATACAGTAACAAGCATTGTAATATCTGAGGATGAGCATTACAAAAACAGGGAGCAGACAAGAAGTCTTGACTAAAAGATGTTTAAATCTGATCGCTCTATCAAGCTTTAGTCTTTCACTCTTGTTCACCCACCAGATGGTGCCCTTGCAGCATCCATGAACAAGCCAAGCGCATCCCTACCTCTGTCTACAGACCCAGGCACTCACACATTTCACTCCGGGTTTTCATACCTGTTTCTGAGGGGACAGTTCAGATGTAACACCGACACTTGAACTGTTCTTAAAAGAGGAGAGTTTTCAGATAGTTCTTGGCATACAGATTTTTCAAAATCTCATTAGAAGTCTGACTAATTTTGGTAGCAGCATGATCTACAGGCCATGCCTACCCCTATGGCAGCTGGTATCCACTGTGGTATCTGGATCTGTGAGCAGGAGGAGAATGACAGTTTGGCATCAATTAGGAGAGCACACAAACTCTTAGAAAACACTGGAGATTTATTTTCTTGCCTGAAACATGTTTTTTAACCTGGAAATACTTAATCTCCGCAGAGCTGTGTATTTCTCCCACAGTGATGGAGAAAGCTTTGCAGCTGTTCAGGTTAATGTGTTCCTGTTTGTCCACTGACATTTAAAATGGAGGATACACAGCATTCTTCAAAGCTTGATTGGCACATGGAAGTAAAATGTGTAATCAGTGCTAATCTCCTAGTTTATTACTACTGTCTTTCATAATCTAGATATATTTTACAAAATTCTTTAGAAAGAAATGCTGTCAGAGCAAATGATGCATCAAATTCAAACAGGCCATCAAGATTGCTAATGGATTTTAATAGCAGCTATTACAGCATAATGGTATTTTCCCAACAGCTGTTTGTTTATAAAATTTTCAGTTTACAAGACCTTTATGTCCAATCCCAGGAGACATCCTTCAATTCATTTATAATCATTTGGTTCAACCTACACATAAATGCTGTCTTATTCACATTGGGTGTGTTTGTGTATGTGTACAAGACGTGAGCAACTACCACAGCAATGAAAAATGATGGGGAGCCTTACAAGCTAAACTAATTAGTGTGTGTCTTTTGACTTTAACACCAAATAGTGTTTTGTATGTTTCTTCTCTCTTCCCACTCTTAAATAGCTCATTGCAACTAAGAAAGAGCTGCCTGGATTATAGCCTATTTTATCTCTCAAACTGATATACGGTTATTTATTTTGTTCCATGTAGCTACACCTGTTTAAGACTTTGAAACATAGTGCTAGGTGTCATAAGGGCTTGACCGGGGCAACTGGCCAAAAGACAATGGCACAATGGGGCCTGCAGAAGTGGTGGAGAAGCAGTAGAGGAAAAAGGTCTTGACAGGCTTCCATAAGTTTGATCTGAGCTGGAAGATCTGCCAGAGATAAAAACAAAAAAGCATGACTTTTTCCAGGTTTGGGTTTTGTTTTTTTTTAACATATGATCAAATATTTTTGGATATCTATGAGGTCTGAAATCAGGGAGAAATAGGAAACTAGGACCCTGGCAAGCTTTTTCCATTGAGTCATGTTCAGAATTGAACTGTACTTTAAGAAAAGAGATTTTTATTTTTTTTTAATACTGAGAACATAACTAGGAATGGAAGCTAACTATGAATGGAGCAGAAAAATTATTAATAATATTAAGTGAGTTTTTTAGACCTTACACACTTGCAGATGGGTGTTTGTCCAACGTTTTTCCTCATTCTCAGGCTGCCTATGTAAGACAAATTTTTAAATAACAGTTAATGCTGAAGTCTGGATAAATGCTTTTTAGTATATGTCCTAATGTATAAGGTTTTTTCCGGAAACACCTAGTCTTAATTAATTTTGCATCCATGTTGTTAGCAAATATCCTACTAACAACAAACACTGGAGAGTTTTTGAGGATCTAGGACAAGACAGAAAAACCACCACTTCACTTTAAACGATGCTCTCCCCGGACAGTAGGTGGCTCCAGTTTTCCACAGAAGAAAGCTACCACTAAAATTCTCAGCCAAGACTGTCATTTCCACTATACAGGAACAGCAGAGTTGGTAGGCAGTAAGCAGGATATGAATAAACAAGCTGTTAAGTGGGTACTGTTTGTAGTATTAGGTAGCCACCTTACAAAAAAGGCATCTTTCACCCATACTATAAATATTCTCCTGGGTAATTAGCTCATAGTAAATGTCAACTACAGCCAGGCTCTACAGATTCACGTTCTACCTCTGTGCTTGCTAATCCCCGCGGTCTGATAAGCACTTAGCTGTTTCAAGTAATCAGGAAACTTACTAAAAGAAGAATCGTTACATTTTTTTCATGGAGTGCCTTGGTATTCACAGAGCTTTACATGGACAGCCACCACCTTCTCTTCCTAGTCCTTTCAATACTGTACCATCACGTACCACAACTACTTGGTTTACTCTGTTTTTTCACAACCATTCTGCAAAGCATAGCTATTAGCAGAACTTTTCATGCTAGAAGCAGCACTAAAAAGTTAACAAAAGTATTGTTTCTCCCAAGACACATAGTCTAAGGCCTTTTGTCTCCCTCCATGTTTGCCAAGAGAGTTATGGTCAGATCTAATTCTGGCCTTACAGACGATAAGAGAAAAGCAATTAGAAAGCACAATCTAAATGTGACCAAGTAAAATACAATTTCTATCTCTAATCAGTTATAGAAGAGTTGGGCTTAAAAAAAAAAAAAAAAATCCACCAATGAGATTAGACTGCAAAAGCTACAACTGATATTTATAAACCAGCTGGCATAAAAAAAAGTAGTCAAATCACCTCAAGCCTGACTCTTACTGGTTACCAGTAACTCATTAGCATAATACTGGAAAGACCCTATTTTGTTGATGGGAGAGTTACTTTTTGAGAACAAGTGGTGATAGTTTGGATAGGTCTACCCAGAAAAATGTAAGAAAAAAACATTGATTCAAGACTGATATTTTTGCATTTACAGCTGGACCCTCCCATCTTACCCAAGGACCTCATGCCTACAGATATGCTGCTGAATATCTTCGATTCGTTTTAACTGGGAAATTCACAAATATATAGAAGAAAGATTACTTATCTATTAGTTTTGGAACTCTGAGAAACCACTTGGATTTGAGCTTCAAGAAGTTACTCATATGCCACAGTATTATTTAATTTTGTTGGATGCCATAAAAAAGAACATAGTCTTAACTTGTCTGAAAAGTGCACAGTGTAGGTACTTTTATGTTAGTACGCAAAAAGTTTCCCAATGCCTTATTTTTCCTTCATCTCATTTATGATCATTCCAGAAGGTTTGTTCAAGGACTCTGCAATAAGTTAGACATACTCTGAGATACCATCATAACTGGTCTGTACATTAGAAAGTTAGGAAAGAGTATAGAGCCTTCTGGCTTACTCGTCTTGCATTGTTACGACACTGCAATGATTAGTGGATTTTCCACCTTTGGCCAAAAGGAAATTTCAAGCTCAGCTTAAAACATGGCAAAGAAAGCTTAAGAAATCCAAAAGGAGGCCTCAATAGGAGATGAAAGATGACTAATTTTCTCCATGAAGCTTTCTTTTAAAACTCTAATAGCTTTTCAAAGAATAGTGACAAACTGAAAGCATAGTACTTAAAGAAAACATCTAAAAATTAGTAAAGGCACTCCGACTTGAGATCTAAATTTTTGTTTACTGTTAGAGCAGCTTGTGGAAATAAACTTGTTTAAACAAATCTAATGTATATGTATTTTGTACTGTATAGGTACTGAATATTTTATATTTCAACAGTGTCCATGTGCATATATACATTGTCAAAATAATACATCTGTAAGTATATAAACACACCTATACAGTACTGCTTACACACTTCAGTTCAAGTTGATCCAGTACAGCCAATCAGTAAGTAGTCAGGAAATTAAGACTTCATAAATACCATGATTCAGAAGAACACTGTTTATCCAAATAGTACAAATAAACTCCGGGTCAGCAAGTTTATTTAGGTTAGAGATGTTAACAGTGAAATAGTCTAAAAGCAAAGATAAGCAACAGAACATATTAACTTCTTTGTGGTCATTTTTAATTTAAAAAGTTTGGGTAAAGGATGACCTATCATACACTTCAGAGTTGAAGCCTCAAACTCTCGATACCATACAGTTCTTCATAGTGTTACCCTCACAGTCTTATAACTTAGGAGCTACATTCTCAGTTCTGCCAGAGCTGTGCTCAACACAGCACTTGTGTCTTTCTTTCAGTCAAATGATAAAACTAGAAAGATTCCAAAAAGAAGCTGAAGATACAAAAGATTTGACAGATGCCTACTTGAAAGCAATTTTCAGCACTTCAATACGTATACCATGTAAGCTTACTCTCTGAACAGTCTTCTGTACAATAAATGAAGGGCGGGGGGGGTGCGGTGGGGTGTGCGGCAGGAAGCCAAGGCTCTTTAGAGCTTTCCTTGCACCTTCCTTGTATTTTCAGTATAGTACAGTATAGTATGCAAATATACCATACTATATACTTACAGGAATGCTATCTCTTCCATATAGAATGCATATTATTAAACTCTTTTTCTGAACAGTGCATTACATTTCCTTGTACTACTGGACAAATACTGCATTTCTTGCTGACACTGATGAGTGAAGCAAGAATTACGTGCATCAGATACTTACACAGGAGGAGATTCAGGGAGTACTGAGGGTTTGTGGCTCAATTTGTAAATCATTATCTGATCTTTCAGGATTCATAATGATCCATAAGAATAAAATTTCATAGAACTAGCATGAAAACTACGTAAGATATGGTACTCCCTCAGAGTTTATATGTCATTAACATGTACCTACTCAAATGTTTTGCCTCCATAGTAAGAAATTTGTCTATTCCACAGTGGGAAATCTATGTAAAATAAAATCTACTGCAAAATTTCTAACAATGCCAAATGGATGCAATGCAGAGACAAAAAAGTGTAATGTATCACTTGCTATGGCCATGATAAACTGGCAGCCTTTAAAAGGAACAAACAACATACAGTTTAACACAAACCAAATATACACTCTGTTTCCACCAATCACTTGAACGCAAAATTATTTTGTCTCACTGACAAGAAAGCTAGTGCATATTTGTGTGTCTTGGTTTCTGTTAACTTCTCCTTAGTTATTTTTACTGAACAAACTATGCACTATTTATTTTATTATTAGAAACTCCTCCTAAGCTGTTCATAGAACCGTCTAACAAATGGGAGGTAATCTATCACTGCTATCATCAAGTTAATAAATTTAGCTGTGGTTTTATTGGTACTGAGCATTATTCTAAGAGAGACACAAGTACAGTTAACTGTAATAACACTTGAAAATATTCAATCCTAATCTTCATGGAACTTAGAAATACTGAGCAAACATGTTCTGCATCATCTCTCAAACAAGTCTACATCCTGTGTTCGCACAAAAAAATACCCTCTTTTATTTATAAATGGAACTTACAACATTGAATAGTTGGCTCTCTACTTACTGGGTCAGATTCTGATTTCAATTATATCTCATAAGATGAAAGATGTCTTCAAATGAGTTAATATAAGTCCCTGGAGACAATTTACATTGGAGAAATACCAATACCGGTGCATTGAAGAGATACCAGTACATCTAATCAAACATCTTTCCAGACAGGATGAGTTTCAATGTCTTTCATGTTTCTTCCTTTACTATTCTATATCATTTGGAGAATTGCTTATGGCCTTATGAAATTTTAGTATTGACTTAGTTCACATAAATCAATGGACAAAATATTTCTATATAGCAAGATATTTCATCAGAGAATGCAAAACAATGTCCAGGATTCTAATAAATACCGTTATGTCTGAAATGAGTTATCTCAGTAGTGACTTGGGCTCAGATTTATTGTACAGTTCATCAACTTCTCAGCATGCCAGATAATGAATGTTTCATTTACATTGCTAATTGCCAAGCCATGGTTCCTTCAACCTTTAACCCTTATGCTTTATCACATTATCACCATATGTCAATATAATTGCATTTAACATTCCAAATAACTAACTTTTTCACGAGGTCAACAGATTCTTTTTTTAAAGCTTTACCAGTGGGGTATCTTTAAAACTACCAAGAAAACCAGCATTATGCAGATACTGCAAAACTAATGCAATTTTTTATTCAGGAAAACAAAGCTTCTCTCTTCTGACCCAAAATAAGCTCTTTTCTGCTAAAATCTGCATTTGCCCATTGTAACTAAACCACTTATACTTCTGTGAAGAGCTTCAACTTTACTGTCTGTGATTATGAAACACTATTAACTAAGACCTCATATGAGATATCTTCTGTATCTGCATGAGACTTCTGTCTCTAGTTTTCTTTGATCTGTGGAATTATGCAGTTATTTCCACATATCATATCATTTTGATCTTCATTCTGCTTTGCTCAAATAGTAAAATATTTTACTGTACGTATCATCCAAGATGCTGTCTTAGGCTATGTCTCTGGTATAACAGCATTGCTACTTATCTGCTTACAATTATATTTTCCTTCAATGAAAACTGAACTGTATCTTACCTCTAGAATATCCTATGGACAATGCTAATCCACACTGCACCAGAAAGCCCCTTTCTTTCAGTTGACTTTCACCACAAACACTTCTTCCAGCTCTGAAATCTGCATTGTCAACAGCAAAATTTAAGCCAAATCATACACAGAATGAGCTGTTCTGGAAAGGTATTTTACTACCAAGTGTAACTGAGTCGGTTTTACTGCATGTGCATGGTCAAACTTAAGAGAGAAATGACACTCCTGGCTGGTAACAGTTATGTCAGTAGAGACTCCGGCCTCTCTCAATTTCTTTGAAACAAAAAACTTTGGCAAGGTGATTTCTCAGAACAAGTCTGAATTTCAGAAAGTTAGACATTTATTTCTCAGGATCTGAGTCAGAAATCTAGATGCACCCTCATAGAAAGAAATGAGCACCAAATCACAACAGAATAAAGAAAATGGGTAATTAAAGATAAAATAGAGTGAGTCCAATTAATTTTCCACGTAGCAAAAATTTCACGTTACACAACAGGTAGGCAGCTCATATTTCTCACAGCTTACATGTTCCTCACATATATGTGGTGCAAATATATATATACGCATACATAAATGTACAGCACACTTCTACGTGGTATGCAGTACCACAAATTAGTAGCCTCATCTCTAAGAGCAAACCTATGGCATAGTCTTGAAGCCCACAAGCTGGCGAAGCTTCAAGTTGCTTTCTACCACACCTCATACTGGTTTACGTTCTGCGCCATAGGAGCTCATTCTCTTCTGCCATCATTTCGTACCTCTTCTCTAACTCTTGGAATGTCCTTTCTGACCAGACATCGAATCCCTGAAAGCTCCTTTCTTTCAGTTACTTCCACCACCCACTTCTACTACAGAAACTTCGCCTGACTCTATGCACAGAACACTACAACATAATAACCATACTTTAAAATTTTAAACTGCAATGGAGTTGCAGGCATGAAATACTCAGCATATCTTATAAGGTTGATATATCTCTCTCTCGTAACTTGCAACTACAAAATAATCAGTTTTAGCACATACTGCTGTTAGCACAACCCTCTTGCCAAGCAGGAGACAATCCCAGTTGAAATCACCTGCAGTATCCACCCACTAAATACCAATTTGTCATTGCCTGATTGATCATCTTCCTGGATATCGCAGAGGAGGACTTTTCTGCTCCCTGCTATCTTGGACAAGACACAACCTTCTGCTCATGTTTCATGTATAGGTAAATCAAAGGCTGGAATCAGAACCATAAAACCCTTTTGAATTAGATTAGGGCCAGAAATGTACGCTGTTTTTTTTCTTCAAAGTGTTTCAATCCATTAAATATATACAAAAAAGGTAAAAAAAAATTCAAATTCCATGTTACCACTGGGCAATGAATATTCCTTCATGTACACCAGCTGAGACTCAGTACAAGTATTTCGCTTAAAAGAACTCCTAAATATGAGGAACTTTTAGCAATATATGTCTAACAGTATGTTACTAAGAGATTTAAGCATATTGTGGTCATCCATTTCCAGCTGCTTCTGTGGAGTCAAACTTTGGTTTTATGTTAACAGATAACATTATAATCACATTTTGTGAAGAATAGTGGTATCAAGCACAGGTACATCACTGACTGTGCAGAGCACCATTTGAAAATATGCTTGTTTTTGGAGTCTTTAATAATGGATCAAAAATATAGCCAAATTCAATGCCACTTTAAATGTGCTCAAAATGTGAGTTCACAATGACTGAGTGTACAGTACACAAAGGATCCCTTATCACCTAATTTACTTTAATCTCCCAACCAGTTGACAGAAGACACTGTAAATTAACATTTTTCTAAAATGGTTAAAGCATAAAATCCAGAGAGTCCAAAATAGTCACCCGTGGCACCTGACTTCAGATAGCTGTTATTCACAGAAATTTAAATGCATAAATAGGAATTAGTAAAACCACTGCTTTCATGGTTCTGTCCAGCCAGGCATCTTGAAAAAAATCTCACTTTGGATTTTACTGCTACATTGATAGCACTACAAGTCCACAGGAAGTGAGGCTGAGGTTTGACTTCTGAGTAAATATTGGTTTATACTACAAAACACAACTCCATTACCTCAGAGGATCTGTGTAAGTGTAACTGACTGGAACACTGTAAACAATTAGGCTAATGATATACAAGAAGGAAGAATTCATACTAGATGATAAAACAACCAATATTTTCTATTTATTCATCTACAAGTATTTACAGATTAGTTCATGGAGAAGATCAACAAGATGCAGCACACTAGAGGAGTATAAAATACCCAATAATAAGCAGAGAAACAGAACTAACCATTTCAATTAACACCCGTTCAAAAAAACTGAACAAGGTGAAATAGAATACAATTGCAAATACTAACACACAAGCTAAATACGCAATTTGTGCATCTTACTGCTGACCCACGGAGATCACACAGAGACAAACTTTTAACAGGGTCCAAAGAAAGAGTTTTATATTTATTTGAACTAAATACCTGCAGATGTTGTAAATTATTTCCTCTTGAAGACTTCGAAAAAATGTGGCCTAAAGGAAATTATATCATGATTGTTCAATGCAGGACTACTGCACTTTCTTCTAAATCTGAACCAATCACAGTTCTCAATTATTTGGCTAAATCCTCAGATCTAGAATGGGAATGTGCAGGTTTCTTTCCAGAATAGAAATGACCATAAGGCAGAGGGCAGGACTCAAACCACAGCTTTTTCAAAGCATCTTCTTTTGTAGCTATTTCCTGCTTGTAATTACAATATCAAGTGTGTAATGGCAGCAATTTCCATTTTCAGAACCTGTTTATGCAATGGAGTTTCTTTCGCTCAGATGTGCCTGCTCCTAACTGTAAAACAGGGAATTATTTTTTTTTTCTTTTTTTTTTTTAAAATATAGGAATGCAAACCCTCCTGTGAAAAAACTAATTCCCTGAGCTGGATGCACTGATGAGAGAGTTCTCACTTGGGCTGCTGACACATGTTTAGTGCTTTGTCTTGCTCTCCAATGATTTTCCATACAGGCATGCTAAGGAGTGGGGTTGACCAAGTTCTGAAGAGTTCTCGAAGGATGGTTATGGCAGGAAAGTCCCTATAAGGAGAAGGTAACCCACAGAGAGAAAGCAAGCACATATAGAACAGTAAGAGAAAGCCCCAGGAACTCGTGGGAGATGGGAGGTTTTCAAAACATTGATGCTGTGGATTTCCATGGTTGTGAGTCTCGAGAAAAATCCATACTCTTCTTTATTTTATATCTCTTTCTTTGCCTGTTCCAAATCCTAGCAATGGACCAGAGCATCGACACATCCACTCAGTTGCGTGGAGGCCAAGGGAAAAGCTAAAGCCCCACGTGCCACAGCCAGAGCAGCAATGTTTTCACCAACTGCCCTTCACGGAGAGAGCACAGCCCTGGGAGGCCTGGCAGCACGCCAGATCAGAGCAGGGAAGGTATAATTTACACACTGCCATGCAAGCTCCAGCAAATCAGTCTCATGGCAAAAGCGCAGCATTTCAGTCTTTACAAACTCCCAGCAGAGTGGCAAATACATATATACTCAACTAAATGCCACAACTACATGGGCTGAACCTAAATATGTTTAGTTCGTTTTAAAAAAATGGGGTGGGGGGAAAATATTAATTTTTCCGTTGCCTTTTTTTCTGTTCACTCACTGTGTGTTTACCATAAATTAGACCTGCTGAGAGTGTGATGCTGAGCAACCCATATGGCAAATACTCAACTGAGAGATTTGAAAGGAAAATCACTTTTTGTTTCTGAATTATCTCTAGTCCCTTTACTTAGAAAGTCTTGTTTAATAACAAATGCTGAGAAACAACCCTGCTAACGCTATTTATATACAGACAAAGAGATGACAAACTTTAGACCAAAACAATACATTTTCAGTAGAATATGATTCAGTATGTGGTGAAATCTGATAAAAACAGCACTTAAATCAGTGCTCAGTTAAGATTTTTCGTTTTAAAACCCAATTACAGGAGTCCTTGGTTGTACAATTGCCATTTATTGAAACTCATCCCCAAATCCTTCTTTGGCTAAAACAACCCACAGCTAGTGTAAGTCCATGGTGTTCCACCAACCAAAGAGCTGACCTAACAGTTCCCATTTGGGGTACAAAACTGATCTATTCCAACCTTTTTCCTTTCTAGTCTGTTACAAACACTCAGAGAAAGAATCAGCATACGCAGATGTCTGGCATTCGTGAAACCTAAAAAGATAAAATTCTGGGTGTGGAACCCAGGTATAGATTGCTGACTACGTCTCTCTGGCAATCCCACTGCAGGGGAAAAAAGGAGAAGATTGGACTGCGAGAAGATTCCCTGTAGACTCTGTTTACTCTTATGTTTCTGTAAGTCTACATCTTTCTTGTTTTCTTCCCCTGTGCCTCGGGAGAGGAAGAAGGGAGGGAGAGTCATGTTTTACCAAAATTAATTGGAAAAGCAACTAAAAAAAAGGCAAGACATGCAGTCAGGTTACAAAATATCTAGTAGTAAGATTTGTCCTTCTGTAAAAAGCACCAGAACTGGCAATAAATATATACCAACTAATAGCTTTTGTTGGCAAAGGTAGAATCCAGGGTAGGAGAGACTTTCTTCAACTGGTTTCATTGTTCATGAAAAGGAAGAAGAAAAATCATCTGGCAATGACGTCAGATAATTTTGCCAGGATCTCTCTCTCTGATTTTACTACTAACTCTATAGTCCTGTTTAACCTGAGCCAAAGAACCAGGCAACCCAGATTCAGACTCATTATTTCTTTGTTACAGAGCTGACGGTAACACTCTCCCAAGTGTGAAAGGTTTATATATATGCCTGAATTCCCCATCTCTACAATGCAAATACTGTGATTTTTCTTGTCCGGGGAAGATAAAATAATGAGCTGCCATAGTTTTCACTTGGCATAAACTTAGTGGCCCCAATAAACTTTTTGCTGTTTTATATCAGCATAAGTGCTATTTTTATCTTGTGTTCAGAAGCAACGGGGACTGGAAGAATCCTGGAAGACAGCCATCTGATATGTGTAAGAAACTCTGATGTATCAAGAGCTACATGATCACAGCTGAAGAAAGTATCCCATTCTACCTTTTTTACCTAAACAGTAATGAGAACTCTGTGGCTTTGTACAAAACCACAAGAATTACACTAGCATGAGAAAGAAAAATCTCTCCATAGCTAAATTTTCAGTCAAAGTACGATTTTGTTATTAACCACAAATCACAACTATGTAGAAAGTTATGAAACTCAAATTACTGAGATTTATTCTTCAGATAAACTAATTAGAAAAAAGAAAAAGCTGATAGGAAAAAAAAGAAATGCTAAAAACTACCCAAGACCTTGAACACTTTCTACTCTTTTTATCATAATCAATAAATTCCATCTGTACTTAGCAACTTTGGCTACAGATACTGTAATTATTTCAGAAATGTGGCAATTTCAGGACTAAAATTAATATATTCATACAGAGATTTTTCTTATGGACAAAAAGAGTATAAGTCTCTATCCACAAAGCAGTGGAAAATTACCTTGAAAGAATTCTCATTTGATACTTTATTTATCAAGTCTATACAGAAAAGGAAAAAATGGTCAAAAAGTAACATGTTGCAATACTTGCAATATACACAGGAGTTCTGAACGTCAGTTTTTCTAGGGCCAAAGAGCCTGCAGGTTAGACTTAACCTGTATTCACTTAAATACAAAAAATACAATTTACACAAGCAATCTAGCTCTACAGTTGCAGAATAAGTATTTTTGGTGAAAAAAATTCATGAAGCAGCTTTACGATGAAAACTACATTTCGTTAGAGAGGCACAGAAGCTGTGAATAATTCTGAATACAGAAGCGGTGATCTTTCTGAGAAAAACTTTATCTGTCTCCTAGAAAGAAACAAAAATTGCTTTCTTTAGTAGAATTACAGCTGGTGTTCTTAGCTACTCTGAATTTGAGTGCTCAAATAGGGGCTGAAGGGTTTCAACTTGAATTATTTTGTCTTTTTCGATCCCTGTATTACAAATGAAATATATTAAAATATATATAAAATTAAATAAACTCTGAAGTTTTCAGTCAGACAAAACACTTGAATTCATGTAAGACTGAGAGTATAACCAGTTACACAGAGTCAAAGAAGGATATTCCCCATCATCATCTAACCAAGGAACATAAATGTTGAAAAATCTTGTAGAGCACTTGATCTGGCTAATTCAAAATTCCAAAATGTTCCTACATCTTAAATAACCAACAGCTTCAGGACTAGGCTCCTGATATGCAGCAGAAGGTATAAAATTCAATGGTGTATGCTAAAAACACAGGCTACTGTAATGTTTACAAGTGTTAACCATTCACTTACATTCCAGTTCAGAAGATGGTTCAAGCACATGCTTTGCGAAACAGATGGAACGAAATTAGTATTTCAAGACACAGCAGACATATTTTGTTGGTTTTCCTCATCAAAATAACACTACAATATAATAATAAATCTAATAATATAAATAAATACTACATGATTTTAAATGGGGGTGGGGTGGTTTATTTCTAAATTAAAAACACAAAAGCAGTCATGAAGACAGACATTTGCTTAGAAATACCTTGTATCTCTCTGTCACCTCCTGTGGACAGAATTGCTGTCTTCTGCAGTAATACAACACCGACACTAGCAAACCCGAAAGAAGCCTTTTTACTTGTAGCTGGAATTATATTGTGATCTTGGATCCACAGTTTAATGTTTCCCACACAATAGCAAAGAAAAAACATAAACTAAATAGCAGAAAATAAAAATTCATTTTTCTGTAATATTCATATTGTTGTTACCCCTAACTATTATCAGTTCCCATATTCTCATGCATTATGGCCAGATCTTAAAATATTAATGTCCAAATCAGGTTTTACATTGAATTTTGTAAAAAGTGTATTGTATTTCATAGAAAAAACTCTTTTTACACTGAACATTTCTCAAAACAGCACCTCCCGCTGTCAATGTCTATGCCCCATGAGCAGCTGAGCTGAGATGCTACTGACAAGAACTAGAAGAGTACACAAATGATAAATTAGTCAGCTTTGTAGAAGTCAGGAATGCAGTCCAATAATGATACTGTAGATGATAGCATTTTATTTAGCTGAGAGATGGTGCATATTATGCAGCTGAATTTCATAAAGAAACTATCTTATTTAAACACACTTCATAAATGATGCAAAAGAAAACACAGTTTATCTTCTTGAACAATGTACTTGTAAACAAAAGCACATTATTATTGTAATGTTAGTAAATTAATCTAATGTCTATGCTTATTCCTTTAATAATTCTTACAGTTGTTTTACTTTGTTAACTTTTGAACCAAGATTGAACAAAACCAGTAAAAGCAAAATCATAAACAATATCATGGGCCAAATTTAGACCAGAGGTCACACAAACTATCACAGATGAAGTCTATCCAATTTCTTCAGGCACTGAAATAAACCGAAATCCTACATACGTACCATTGCAGACCTGATATCACTGTATACCTCGTGCATTCTTAAAGCAATACTGCAAGCATAAAATCTCAGATGTTTCTGGTTTACTATGACTTATGACAGCAGTATAGAATAAAATAATCAAATACACCTTGCAAAAATGACAGTTGAATAAATCATTATTTAACGATTTAAGCACAGGCTGAATTGGACTGATTGACAAATATAATAGTTTTGGCCAGTTTTACAAGTTTGCATTTTTCTCACATCCAAGCAACCATAATGAACACCTTGCCTGACATCCTACATGACTTCATGCAGAAACATCACACTGAGTAGGGGAACTTCAGCTCCTATCACCTTCACATCATCTTCTGGAAGTGATCTGGTCTCGATTTTAAAACTATAAGCAATCCTGTAATCACTGTCAGTTTTGCTGCCGTTTGATTTCACACAGTTAATTAGGAAGCACTTAAAACAGTGTAAGGTTTTCCCCATCAGTTTCCTCTCATACCTTTAGAGACAGGTAACTAACTGCAACCGATTCAGCAGGTCTCCACACCTTGGGTTGTGCTCACTACAACGGGGGTACTTTGGCAGACCTGAGGCATCAACAGAACAGCTACCATCCTCCAGAACACGGCAGTCTGACATTTCAACATGAGTATGGTATTTACATTAATGCATGTTTGGCTGCATTACTCAGTCTTATAAGGTGATGACTTAACCCTCCTAATACTTCTAAAGAAGCAAACAAAAGTATGTTCAAGCTTTGTGTACTATATATGTTATACATTTTCCTACAGGCAGATCTCACACATAGACATTTTAAGACCTTAATTAAGGTTGATTTATTTACAAATGATATGTTTTCAGCTCTCAGAAATGATGTATTTAATGTTTTATTTTTAAACACAATTAAAAAATAATATATAAATATATACATACTGCAAATGTAATACAGATAACAAATTCATTTAAGCCCATTTATGCACATTAGTGACACACCATGTGGCAGAAAGACTAGGACTACAAGAAGACCCCTTGGCGATTTATTTTATATTAAATCCCTAATGGCCTCTTCTCATCTTTGCAAAAATATGCACAAAAGTCCAGACTATGCAGCCATTGAAATGAATGGTTATTTATTTGCTAAACGAGAACCCTATGTTTAATGTTCCTTAGACATAAGGTAGTCTGCAAAAGTCGCATTCCTACAGCTCCATACATCATTTATTTTACATACCCTAACTTCTCACAACAGGCATCAGAAAAATACTTCTGAACAGCATTGCTATTGTAAGTTGCCGAGGATTTTGTTTCCAACTCCATTACTGGAAGATTAAATGTTAACATGTTTACTTGGGGTTTTCTTGTTTTGTTTTTAGCATTAAAAACAAATTCATGGACCAATCTGATGCTATTTAAAATATATTTATACTGCAAGAAAAAAGTTCCCAAATACATAACTATGGTCCAATCATTACAGACAGGCAACAAAAGTTCAAGCCTTGAAACACGTTGTAATCTCACTTAACTGCGCACAATAGTCTACCTAGCACTTGTCTGACACGCTCCAGCTAAGACAGAGATTCTTGATTTGCTTTACAGAAGTATTAAAAGCATGACTTTTCATAATACACAAATAAAATTGTCCAAATTAGTAACATAGTAGCATACCATACTACTACTACAAAACAGCATGAAAATTAAACTGTCTTTCTAAGATCATACTATTTATCCATTAGGAAGCAGATCCACTGTGTGCCCAAACATTTCTAAATTTCCTAAGTTACCATTCCTGGGACAGCCATTGTGAGTTTCTCCAAGACACAGAGCTACAAAGAGGAAACGTGTTGCAACAGCCAGAATTTCCCCTTGGTACCATCCTAAACTCATTTGGACTACTAGATGCTACCTGGGACAGTCGAGTTTACTGTGCCAGCATGAACTTGTCATCATCACTGTCTTGGAGCAACAGCACTGGCAACCATAGCCTCCACTGAGGCTCTCACATTTTCTCTAAATCTCTTGGTTGGCACCACCATAAAGTGGCTCTAACCTTACAATAGCAAAAGATTACACAGCCTCTACAACCTGGCAACTGTCTTTATGAAGTACTCAGATATCATGGCCATAACCACGAACAAGAATCTCAACAGACTGGTCAGCCTTCAGAATACACGTATTCCCTTGTCTGTAACAGTCAACAGCAGACAATCATAGACTATTTGCCTTGTTTTCACTGAATGCCCTGCTTCTTCCTGGAGAAACTTGATTTTCTATCTGCCTCAGTTACTGCAAGTTCTGTGAGCAGTTAGAATAAATTTTCCTGAATCAGAAGATTAAGGACTTAGTTCAACAAACACGTTATTAAGCTACAATATCATGAGCCATTTCAACTAAACTGAACACTCACGAAATTAAAATTCACAGCACATTTATGAAATAAAAGATTAATATCCCCACTTACAGATGGGAAACTGAGGAAACAATTTATTTATTTAACATAGGATATCAGTAGTAGAGAATGGAAAGGAGCTTAGCTTCAGGTCAAGACTTTGCTTAAAAGAGCATCCACTCTCTCAAGAATAGAGAATTTTTTCAGAATCTACTTTCAATAAAGATCTGTAAAATTTGCCGTAAAAACAGAAACAAGGAAAGCTTAGAATCATTTGAGTATGTGCTACTGAGGCGTGATATTTATTAGAATATCAGACGTACTGATCTCTGTCTTTACTATCGTGAAACTCTGATGGAAATCAGAGCTTGAGTATTGAGCTGCAACAACTTCAATCTTCATGATATATATCCACACAGCAAGGGATGCATGCTTGGGAACAGCTTACTGTATCCAACTATAATCATATAATCATCATCTTTGTTCTTAGCAGTATCACCTGCATGGTAGACCGTGAACGAAAGCAAATAATCAAGCCTATAGAAAGCACTTTAATGAAAGGTACTTTTGCATACTTGTTGATTAAAAAAAACAACAAACACCAACTTGACCTGGTGAGATTTCTGAAGAAGCAAACACATTAGAGATTCAACACCTGCAGCAAAGCCAAGCCTGTTCTTCATGTTCCCTTAATTAGTTAATGTCTGTAGAGCACTTCGAGGATAGATAAGAAATTTCCATTATTATTGCTGAGAAAATCCTGAAGTCTTTAAAGTTTGTGTATTCTGAGTTCATAACAGAATTCTAAACTGAATAGACAGACAGGTCTGGACAGTTTTTGTCTCTAATTCCCTTATATGTATTATGTTTCTTATACTGGGTGAAATAACTAGTGCAGAATGTTTTTACAAGTCATCTGCTTTAACATAGTGCAGACCATATCATCCCTGCCTCTAATAAAAGCAAGTAGAAAAGGTCTTCTGCTGGTCAAGCACTGTAAATCGTGGAGTTAAGAAAATGTTTGAACATCGGACAGTCATGCAGCAAACGCAAAACTGATCTCTAACCCAACTGTGAGATTGAGAGTCCTTTCAATAAAAAGTGTGACTTTCTAAACATTATAACTAGAAAAAAAAGCAATTACACCCCTGAAAAATTAGCTCTTTCTGAAGAAAAATATTCACAACTGAACAACAGAGAGCAAAAAGTGAAGAGAGATGCCTGAAACTTCCATAAATATACTATCAAAAATGCTAGTAAGAAAACTACTCTACAGATCCGGATTAAAAAACATCTAACATGCATAAAAAACTGATCAGTTTGTTCTTTTTACATGTAACTGAATCTCGTTTTTCTTCCATGATAGCCACTAGATATGTCCTAAGAAAAACAATTATGAAACATTTATTGCTTGACCACCAGATCTTGACATTCCTGGAACAAAGTATGTCAGCATCAAATGTTACACAGTCACTGAAAAAAGTTTGAAAGTTTGTCTGCTTTTAGGACTATGAAAACCTACCGTTGCCAAATTAAATTTGTTAGTTGTGGCCAAAAGGAAGACAAGTTTTAGGTTATGATTAATTTGACTGTGTAGCATAATAAAGATGAGTTCAGCTGTATTTAGTTAGAGCTTAGAACTGTGAAGCGCAAGGCCTGCATTCTAGAGAGTCTACCAAACAAGATTAGAAGGACAGCAAATAAAAAGAAAACATAATGCTAAAGCTAGCTCCTAGTTACTAGTCCTGTGTGTTCACCATTCACTGAAACTGACATAATAAAAAGAAAGATTTAAAACAAAAGGAAGATTTTATTAAGAATTTTTAAAAATCTCATTTCCTCTTTTGGGGATTTTTCTTACAATACCCTTCTCCCATCCCCTTTCCTCCCAGCCTTGGCGTATTTTTCAGAAGCAAACTTATGGTTCATAGAGCACTGCAGGTTTGGTGGCTGGTAAAGATTGCTTGACCCTGAGAAACTAACAAAGAAACTAACAGTTTCTGCTTCATTTCTTAAAGCTTTGCTAACCAATTTACTTTGTATATTTTAGTATGCAAGCAGAAATCTAAGCATAATTACTAGGTGGATTGCACCACAAACTTCTTCAGCCCTAGAAGCACCTTATTTTTTGCAAAATGTATCACAAAAGATATGTTGTAAAAAATCTCATAGGATATACACAGGGAAGAACTATTAAATTGATTTTTTTTTTAGTACCATCTGAGGTAAAATAAAGTTTTGATTAAAGTAAAATGCAAAAGTAGAAGATGACAACTTCTGATGCATGTCAAATACTTTTGTATGGGTGACCTTCAGGCAAACGGTGAGATTGTAAATTGCAAATATATAATATGTAGAAGTGTCCCTTTGTTGTTGAGACTTTCTTCAATCTAGTTAGTTTTATTATTAATCAGTACATCAGTATGCAAACTTCCATCAGAAGTAATACTGCCATGTCGTATTTGTTCAGTGATCTAAATATTAATATTTTTAATTAACATTTTTACATAATGGCCAGTAAGATTTGTATCTACTTTATGTCAAGGTAAATACCTACCGACATCCATAACACAAATTATCTTGAAATAATGATACAAAACATACTACACAAGAGTTTTCCCTAAGCAATCACAAAATGTTTGGGGCTGGTCAGGAAAGAAAATCCAAGCAGTCACTTTCAGACTGTCTCAGGGATACTCACGAAGACAAATCCAACATTTTGATCCAAAAGATCAAAATTCTAGGAACTTCTGCCCCATCGAGGTCCTGTTGTTTCTGTCAACATTTTCATTTAGGCAATGTGACAATGGACACACTTCATTACACATTTTCAAGATAGGTTTATAGAAGGCATAAAAGAACATCCCTTCCTCTCAAAAAGCTGAGAGAGTGTTAGAGTGGCTTTATAATTTGTATACTATACTGAAAGTGAAAGGCAGGACAAAGTCCTAGTCAGTAACTACCTACTGAAGTACAGCAGAAAGCTCACACTTTCAATTCACCCAAAGGCTGCGATTTGCTGACGCCACTGTTTTAATACACCATGGTACAGACTAACAGGAAGAAATAATCAGATGCATAATAATTTAAGTCAGACTACAAACAGCTACTGCTTCTATCAAAGTTAATTAAATCACTGAAAATTCTGCTCATATATAACCTTGAGAAAATAACTGCCTCAAAATCTTTGTTAAAGAACTGTCTGCGTACACAATAGTGCTGTTTATCAACTACATTGTTTAGGTATCCTCTTACCTCCAGTGTCATGTACACAGTGCTAATTCCTACTTTGATTTCTCCATCTGAAATCTCCTTGAGATCCTTCAGTATAACCTCCTCAATACTTACACCTGTTTGAGAAGAGAAAGGAATTTCAATATATATAAGTATCTACAGCTGACCAGATGCAGTAACATAATAAATTAAAAGCACAGCTTAGACCTTAATGTTAAGCCTTCCGTATTTTAGGACATTCTATGACAAAATTAAAGCCAACATTAATATTTCAATGCTCAATATTTCCAGACAATATTTTTAAGCAAGGAAGAGATTTAAAGGGGGGGGGAGCAAAGGATGAAGAATTAAGTCTCTGCAATGAAGTTGTGTGAACGCTCATATTTTTTAAGCAAACTGACTTCCAGTTGATGATAAATGCATAGATAGACTGTTCCTATGGTCTAATATAACATCACTAATATGAAAAACTTCTGGAATGAGTAATATATTGAAAAGCACATGTGGAATACTATTGCATTTATAAAATATTCAGAAGTAAATCACTTAAGATATTCTGTAAACACAAGTCATTCAAGCTTTACTGAGCTTCCTCACGAACTAAAACCAACACCAATGGGTTTTTTATATGTATATCAAATGGTGGATGAACCAACTAGATGTTTATGTACCATAGAAACAGAAGTACATATTATCATCAGAAACAACAGTGTACAATTGGAATTGCTTCGCATTGCAACCAGACATGTTGATATGTTTAATTACAATGTATTGAAAATTCACATGACTAAGTTTCTTTAATGGGAGATGTCTGTCTAAAATGCTGTAAAGATTCTCAAAATAAATATATATCATGCATAGGAACGTGGTCATATCACACGATCAAAAATACAGACATGATAGACAAATGTCTATATAAAGAGAAAGCTGCAAGCCACTTACTTCAGTGTACAGCGGCAACTAAAACGTACACAGACTTTTAAAGCTTAGCAGCATAGCATGAATCCTTTCATTGCTGTTCCTGTATAGAGTCCAGCTACTGCATTCAATCAAATGACAAGACGAACTGGCTAACGTTCACATATTTATTATATTTATGTGTCTGTCCTTTTAAAAATATTTATAAGTTGTGAGAGTC
>NW_009596764.1:0-1613 GCF_000690535.1 Cariama cristata
TTGTTGAGCCAGCGGATGAAGCGGCCGTAGTTGTGGGGTTTCAGCAGCAGCTCCTTGAGGAACTGCCAGAGATGGATGGGTTGGCTGGCACAGGATGAGTCCACCTCGCTGTCTGCCCAGCTGGCATCACCTCCTGCCACGGGAAGGGATGGGTGAGATGCAGGCGGAGAGAGAGACCTCGCTACTTTGCACCATCCCGGGGACCCGCACGAGTCCTCATCTGGGAAATCCCAGCTCGATGCCTATGGGGACTTGGCCCTGGGTCTGGAAGGACCGCTTTCTCCTCCCCATCTTGGAGCACAGAAAACAGCTCGGTCCTGCCCTTGCCAGCCCCGCAGGGATGCATGGGGTGTGGGCTGGGGCCAGCGGGGATCTCACGGCCTTTTCCCCTTGGCTGCACCTTGCAGGCAGCTCCGGGGCAGAGGGAGCGCAACCACACGAATGCTGCTGCAGCAGCCACTCCAATGCACCAGATAATTGCAATTAAGCAGGGAGCCGCCTCTCAAATACCCCAGACCTGTCTGAGGCAGAAGTGAGGCCAGCAGAGCTGAGCCCACGCAGAACTCACCGCAGTATCTCACATCTCCCGGGATGGCTTTTTCCTTCATCCAGGCGGCTGGAAGGGAGGAGCAGGCGGTCAGAGGGGCATCTTCTGCTACAGAGCATCACCCACCCTCCCCAGTGCCCTCCGGTCCCCGGCACCTACCAGACTTCCAGATGTCGAGGTGGGCATGCAGGATGTTGCCGCAGGCGGGCGAGCGCTGGCAGAACTGCTCCTCGGACATGGCACACAGGTCCTTTCCTGACAGCTCCTGGAAGGATTTCCCGATCTGCGGCAGCCGGTACTGGTGCTCCGTCCACAGGATCCACTTCTGCACGTTGCCAGGGCTCCAGTCCGCGGGGTCTGGAGGCAGAGGGTGAGTGCGGCCAGAAACAGCCCTGGGCTTTGCTTTGGGTGAGAAACAGCTCACCCCCAGCAGCCCCAGGAAAATGTGCCCTCCTGCCCCACTGCAGCATCACCCACCAGGCTGGGAGCATCCTGCTCTCAGCCTGCCCTGGTACCCTGGGGACAGGACCATCCCCTCACCACCTCCTTCACTTTGGGAAGCCTCCTCCAGCCTTTTGGAGCCTCACTTGCTCCCTGCACCATCTCGGCTGACATCAAATGCTTCAAGGGACTGGGTGGCAGAGCCTGCATAAGCTTAAGCCCGTCCCAAGACCTCTTGTGTCACGGCAGTGATGCCCCAAGGAGAACACCCCAGCGATGCCCCGTGGCAGCGATGCCCCGAGGCGGATATCTCAGTCATGCCCCATGGCAGCGATACCCCAGGGAACTCGGTCCTGGGCTGTCCCGCTCCCCTCGCACCCACCCTCACGCCCCGCTCGGGTAATGCCAGCTGGCTCCAGGCTGTCCCCAACCCCACACGCTCACCCACCCATTCCTAATGTCCCAGGGAAAACGGGATAGAGAAGAGGATAATAAAAGTCCCGCTGCCTGCTCCTTTGCTCCCCAAGATGTGTGCAAGGCTGAAAGGCACCTCCATAACGATGCCCTGGGAGGGGAAGGGACCCCCAGCTCCGGGGAGGTGACGGGCTCAGCATCGGCTCCCTGT
>NW_009596765.1:0-441 GCF_000690535.1 Cariama cristata
AAAAAAACCCTTTGTTTCTGCCCTATACCTTTAGGCTGTGGGAGCAGAGCGGGAGGGAGAGCAGAAGGAGCCAGACAGGAGCCCAGCGCAGAGCCCCATCCATCCCCGCGGGGCTCCGCAGTGGGAGCCGGGCAAAATCTGCCGAGCTCTTTGGATGAGCTGGGTTTGGCTTGCTTGCATAAACTCGGCACTTCTTTGGCCTTTTTTTTTAAAAAAAATTATTATTATTAGCGAGTGGGAGAAGAGAGGCTTTTGATACAGGCAGGCTGGAGGCTGGATGCGGCCGGAGCGCGGGGTGGGGTTTGGAGGGCCGTGCCGGCTATTGGGCCATCCGCTTAGCAACAGCATGGAAAGGGCCAACCCCAGCACTTTCACGGTTGGGACATCTTCCAAGAACGAGTGCCAAATGCTCCGCTCCTCTGCCAAGAAAACAAACAAGGG
>NW_009596765.1:577-48782 GCF_000690535.1 Cariama cristata
GGGAATTGTCATTTCTGCAGGTTTCGGGAGTTACTTCCACTTTCCCCGTCTGGAGCTGTCTCCCATCTCTGCAGGCTGGAGCAGGCGCTGGAGTTCAGTCAGCCGATTGCTCTTCAGATGCTGCAGGGTCCCTCCTTTCTTCCTTAATGGTAGAAATCTCTGCCGTCTGCATTAGCATTGAAATCTGCTTGCTATTGCCGTGCATTTGTATAACTTACATAATTTACTACCTATGTCACTCTCTCATTTTCTACCTCTTCATTCATTTCAAGACTGCTAAAGACGTGGAATAAGAAGCACATAAATAGGCAAAAAGTGGCTTGCAGCTAGAAACCTTTTTTTTCTGCAGAGAAGGAAGAAAGAATTTTGGAATTCTCATTTCCTTTTATTAAAGATATATTTTTACATTACATTTTTAATGCAGTCTTTCTTACATATTAGTCTCTGTGATTGCTGAAGTTGGGGTACAGCCAAACTTTTGCTAAGAAGAAATATGGACTATGGTTTTTACCAGTTGAGAAATGTGTAGGTCCGTGTTGTGACCCAAAATCTCTTCTTTCCTTGTGAAGGAGAAAAGCAGAGAAGTCAGAACCCTTTCCAAGAGACACCAAGTGTCTTCAGGTCTCTGTGGCTTTCTACCTACCCAGAGAGAGCTCTTGCCTTTGATCTTGACTTTTATGCACTAGAGGAAAAAAATGAAATTGAGATTTCTGTTGCTGTTGGTTTTGCTGCTTTAAGACACTTTGGTACGAGGTGAAGCCAAACAGTACCTCCTGGGAAATATTAAAGACTTTACAGAGAAAGGCCTAAAGAGGCCAATACTGCAGCCCTTTTCTCACGCCAGTCATTCCATTAATTTCAGAGACACTGCTCACATGAGTGAGGCTAGCAGGGTCAGGCCTTTATTTGCACACAGTAGCACCTCTGAAGGTTAAAGGATGTCATTTGTAGTCATGATCCTGTTTCACTTCCTACCTCTACCTCTGATTTACTGGGAAACCTCAAGTAAATCACTTAACCTTTCTAAGACCAAGTTTACCCAAGTGCAAGAACATTCTGAGCCTCCAACAATATTTGTGAAGTGCTTTGAGGTCCTTGGAGGAAAGATGTACTTGCAAATTATCAGTGTAGCTGCTTTTATGGAAATAAATCTAAGTTTCTGTATTTAAGCATATGTCCCAGCTGCATCCCAATCTCATGTCTGCATTAAGAGTGGTTATAAATCATAATCTGCTTGGATTTCACAGGAAAAATATGGAGGAAACAGCTTGAAAGGGCATCTCACTGAATTGCAGTCAGGTCCCTTGATCCAGAGAGCTGGGCTTTGGGCATGCTCTATGGTGCACTTCATGCTCAAAAAAAGTTTTATGCTTAAGCTGAAACAGTAGTTTGCTGATGTGGTAGCCATGGTCCATGCAGAATTTGCTTTCTCAAACTACCCATACATCCGCTGTTACAAAAACTGGGCTGGAGAAGATTTTTCTGAATAGCAAAGAAACAAGATGATGGGAACTCATGTGGTTGTGACAGTGCTCCCTGTCCTAGGCAGAACTAGGAAATACATGAACAACAACAGGAACCATATAAAAAAAGAGAGTTTGGGTAAAGGTTCACTGCAGGGAGAAAAGGAAAGGGGCTTCCTTTTTATCTGTACTGCTTCTGCTTATCTTTTACTAGAGGTTGTTTTTAGTGATGAGGAAGTAGAATAAGAAATCCATTTGTTTTTCTCATGACACAGCAAAATACACAACCTAGTAACTCAGAATAACATCCCTTCTGCCCATAAGAAATAATCTGACAAAATTAAACCAAGACTTTATCCAGAGATTGCCCAATTCAATAGTAAATTTCCACTCAACTGAAAAGGCTTTGGATAAATCCTTCATGTGGGAATCCCACAAACTGAAGCAACATCATAAATGCTTGGTATTAATTCAGGACTAGGCCTTAATTATTTGCCATTCACTACTTAGGCGAGCAAAGTGTTACATATCTCGATGGGAATTTACAGGACTACAAAACAGGACAAAATACGGTGGCACACAAGGACAGCTGGATAAACCTGTAGGCCTTGGGCCAACAGTCAGCTGATACGCATTGAAGCACCATTTCTCACCATACTTTCCCCAAGAACGGCTTCCCCTCCTGTGCTGCTGGCTCCAGTGTGTTCAAAATAACTCCAGCACCCTCTAAAGCACGTTTTACAACCACTTGAAACTGTATTTTATTTAAGGGGTACATACATTTTGTCAGTAATTCCTATATACCCATAATTGGTTTTATAACACCTGGTTACAGCGGGTAGTATAATTTGCCAAGAACTTGATATGAATGCATTTCATAACATGCTTTATATAATCCATTATTAGAGAACATTGCTGCATCTGTAATTATGTTTGCAAATGCATTTTATTGAGTTCTACATAAAAGTACGCAGTACTGAAACCAGCTCTTAGGCTGCAGAAGTATATATATATATACTTTGCTTCCTTCCACGTATTTCTTCTTTTCTGTATAGTCAACGCTACAAAGGGGAAAGTGCAAAATTTAGCCTCGATTTCCTAGCAGACTCTAGCCCCTAATCCAAGCATCCTTGAACCTGGGGACAGTTCAGATCTTCACTGAAATCCTGTCACTTTTATCCGCCTCAGTTCTACGTAGCAAAAGTGATTACATGAGTTCTGGCTTCAGGCTGATCAAATCTTTCAGTGCCTCTGCTGCTGACACCGCTGTGAGAGGCACAAATTACATTTGGTACAGGCATACATTTACCTGCAGAACCCACACAGGTAACTGACCTGGAATCTACTACAGCTGGTGCTAGAAATGTTAAATACAGTCTGATTTCCCAGCCTCTTTCTGGCAGGGTATGAGCCAGAGAGGATCTGTGTTGACTGTCACATCCCAGATACTGACTTTGAGTGACCAGCAGCTTCGGGAGGGGAACTGCCTTCACTGCTCCTGATATCCATTTGGCTAAGCGCAAGCAGTGGAGCTTATCCTCTTGCCTACAGATTTCCAAGAAAACCTCTCTTTTACATTGTTAATTTGCAGGAGTCAGGCAGTTCAGACAGCAGCAGCATCTTTTCTCATACTGCCTTTCCAATAAATGCCCTCTCAGTCAGAGCTGATTAGTTCATCTGAAGCTGAAGTCCAAGACCATCACAAGCCCTTACATATACTGAGCAAATACACTACCACGCTAATCTGTTGTGAGACAGTTATCTGTTGTGTACTTAAAAAATACAGAACATGTGAGTTTTGGTGCATTTTTGTTTTCCTGCATGGAAATGCGGTAGAAATGTGGTAAAAAGCTCAGACAAGGTAAATTAATTATAGTTCAAGCCTTTTTCCATTTATGGTGAGCTTTCTCCTTCCTTCCCAGTCCCCCAAGGAATTGCACTGTAAAACACTCTCTCTAATAGGTTTTATCTCATTCTGCCTTGCCTCCATTTTCTCCAGCTCCTCTAGTGAATATTTGTCTTTTCTACCTGCTGCCCAGTTAAATCAGCCTCGGAGGCAATGACATATGCCAGATCGCAGGGGCTGTCACTTTAATTCCCTGTGCTCATATTTTTCTCCTCCTAGTGGGGTGCTGGGGGCAGATGTTTGGAGAAGGGACCCCTTTGCTGCCTGGCACACTGAAGTCCTGACGTTAGCTGCTAAATACGGGAGGCAAAATCCTGGCCCTGTTGACAGTACCCAGCGTTAAACAGCCGGCTTCTCCCAAGCGCAGTTGAGTGCAAGTTCTCGACGTTAGAAATGAAACCTTACACTCCACCTTAGAGTGCTTCAGGAGAAATTTCTTCCAGCTTCAACTCAACTATCTTGTCTAATTCCTGCCTGAAGGCACAGGCCTCCACAGTGTGTGCGTGCTAACACTGGTCGGCTCCTATCCTTCAGCCTTCAACAAAAGAGCTATTTTCCCATCTGGCAGAAGGGAGACAGAGACCCAAGAAGCTGTGGCCTCCACCCCTGCATTGCATGGACTCCAAAGCATTGGTGACTCCTTGACCACTCCACTGCAGCACAGATTGCCCAGGGAAAATGTTGGTGAGACCTCATGAGGGACAATGGCTGGATGAGGAGCACATCCCTCATAGCTCCCTGCAATGGGCAGCAGCTGCTCTGGGGTCACATCACGTTGTAGATAAGCCATCAGGTGTATATTATGCACCTTTTCTCCTCCTCAGAGGGAAAAGGAGTGGATGTCCCCTTCCCCTTTAACACACATCTGCTGCTCAAACTCAGGTTTCAAAGAGTCTGTGAGATTTTTACCCTGTGCGACAGACCTCAGAGCCTTTTGAAATCAATGGAAATAGCCCCATTGACTTCACATGGCTTTCATGGGAATCTTGGCTTTAAAAATCTCACTGGGACAAAACTGCAGTTCCTACCTGGCTTCTTAGAGGTGTCAGTAATTTTTCTGCCAATCTGACTATGAGAACCTATTCTGCTGGCAACTTTTCTCAGGAATAAAGTGAAACCCTAAAGTTTCTGATGGTTTGCTAAAAAACCCCAGTCACATAAACCTTCTTCCATCTCTGGCGCCATATGGAGCAGCCTAGTCTAAGTCTTCCTCAGGGCAGTGGAAATTTAAGGCTTAACCAGATGAAAGATTGATAGAACAAAATAACCATGATTTCTTAGTGGGCTACATTTTGGGTTTTAAACTGATGTTTATCGGGAAAATACTGGAAGGGGGAAAACAGTCAAATCACTGATTAATGCAGGCACAATGGCAGAAGCAGCCAAATTGTAGCTCCTGCCTGGTGGGATAGAGTGTAATGGACCATGCCCTCTCATTACCCTGCTGTCCCCCTACACCCAGATCAGGGAGACCCTTACACACTGCCGTCCTGAAGAAAAAAAAGACTTCGGTGTTCCTTTCAGGAAAGATACAGTTCCCAACGCCACACCTTTCTTTTCCAGCTAGAACTTAACACCCTCTCTAAACAGACAATGATATAACACACATTTCCAAGTGCGAGTGTCCAGGGAGTGACAAATTGAAGGTTTGGGTTTTAGTTACATTAATAATGCACATAGAAATGCTATTTGAAAATAAGAAAGTGATACATTTTATGCTGTGCAGTTGGGGGCAGGAATGGAAAGAAGAAATTTAGTTTTACATTTCCTTTGTACCGCTGGGTCAAGGTGACTCCCAGCATAAGCTGGAATAACCCCACTGGCAACCTCCTACGCACCTACCTCATGTTGCTCCAGCTCCTCTCCCCAGCTTAGTCATTTCTCCAAGCATATCGTAGGGGGAGAGCTGAGAGAGATAAGGCACAGGATTGCCTATCCCCTCCCTAGGATGGCCTGGGGCATGATGTGGGGGCTCTTTCCACTCCTTTCGTCCTGTCTCCTGATCAGAGTAAAGGACTGCAGTGGGAAAACTGTGCCTAAGGATGTAGCTGTAAATCATGGAAGAAATGGTTGGAGTAAAGTCTTCAATTTGTTATTACTCAAAAGAAAGCAAGCAAACCGTTTCTACTGAACTTCAACGACCACACAAACTTGACATAAAAGCCACATGCAAATGTTTGCATTGCAGCACGAGTTTGCTCCAGCTGTACTGGTACAAGGTGGCAGACCACGGGCATTTGAATCCTGCATAGTTAGGGAATGCATGCCTCACTCTGCTCGCCGGCTCTGCCTCATAATATGAGTGCTTGATTCACCCAGCGAATGAAGAGTCCTAGCGTGAAGGCAACTAGGAAAGGAACCCAGAGAATGTTGTGCCCTTTGCAAGAAGGACTGCTTGCATGTATGGTTGCTTTTACTGGGGGCTGTTGTGACAGAAGACTGCAGTGATGCACTTGGGGATACTTTCTATGAGATGGGAATGGGACATTGCTTAACAAAGCAAGGTTACAGGCTTCCTAGCATACCACTGCGCTGGCAATTAAATAAGCCTCTGAGCCGCATGTGACTGTGCCTTAAGAAATTAGTGTGATTCAGAATGATTTGGGTAGAGGAAAATATTCCCTTAAAGGATCCTGCCTGGGCTCCTCAGTGTGTGGAGGGTGGGAGAGAAGAGTTTCCCAGTCCTTGTGCAAAGGTGAACTCTGCCCAGAAAGAAGAAATTCGAGCCCACTGCAGCCACCTAAGGGCATTCCACCAACCAAAATGGAAAATTAATTAAGAGAATGAATCATTTTCTGAGACTTAGTCAGTTTTGCACAGCTTCAGTGTTCGTCTTTTCTGTTAGTAGAGAAGCTCTTGATCCAACACAGGATTTACAGCCACGTTTCCATAGAGCCCTGGCATGCAGAGCCAGCTTGTGCGAATGACCTGCAAGACCTGTTTATAGACCTCCATTACAGAGCCTTTCATTTTCTTGGATGATTATCGTAGGTGTCAAATAAAGCTAGATTACCTGTTTTACGTCTTAGAATGATAAGCAAGCCAAAGCAAGTCATTTGGCTCATGTAGTTATACAGGTATACCTAGATATATGCATACATACATTATTTCAAACACTCAAGGCAATCTTACAGCGTTTCTTGTTGAAATTTCGAAATCTTTTCATTTTACCAAAACGTCCCTCTTGGTCAGGCGATGCTGGAATTTCAGCTTCTCTGGCTGAGCTGCAGAGCTAGTTTGCACGAGAGAACAGAGGATGGCGTGGGGACAGCACAGTGGTTTCCTGGGGACAAGAAGCCCTTCTCCCAGAAGACTGCTACAGTCTTCCCTGGTGAAAGAGGTGTCTCAGTCATGACACGGCTTGGCTCAACGGTGGTGCCTGCAATGGTAACAGGAGGTGAAACATGTGCTGACAGAGCTCATTGCTGGGAAGCTCATAAATGATTCCTGGCACTATAGTTGGCAGTGGCCAGTGCTACCAGTCCTACCATTGCATAACATCTGCACTTTACCACAATCACCAAAACAATCAAGTAAGAAAAGCATGCTAATGCTTGTTGGAGAATAAACTCAGCAGTCACTCTAATATCACACACTTTTCCAGCTTGCAGCTCCACCTCCTTCTCCTTCTCTGCCTGGGACGAGTGGGCTCCTGCACTGGTACCCGGAGGCCCCACCTTCCCGGGCGTGGTGGGGACCCAGCCCTGCTTCCCCTGGGCAGAGATGTGCTCAGGCTTTGGGATGCGCTGACTCAGTGATGCACGGCTGATTGCGAGTGGCAGTTTCAGTCAGCCAGCCAGCTCCAGCTAGTGTATAATATGCATTTACCAACAAACAGACACAACCACAAGCTTCTTTTATAAACGGATTCCAGAGCCCGGATGGCAGAGAGCTGGCTTGGGCTGAAGACTCACACAGTGCAAATGAGGGTACGTGGGAGGCCTGCGCAACGATGGCCTTTGCACTCCCACAGCTTGGGTCAGCTAAATTCTCAGCGAAGTCCCATTCCTCAGCATAATCGAGAGATGCTTGGAGGCTGCTCTAATTAAAACAGATTGCCGCGGCCCCAGGGAGGCTGGTACATGAAATGGAGTTCAGTCGGACCTAAGGAAGCTCTAGGAAAACCCCCTTTCTCTTCTACCTATTCTAATATATTAATTTATGCCCTCAAAGGATCCACTTCTCAAAGGTACACCCTAAAAGCCAACAGATTCAAGTCCTTGCAGGATGAGTCCTAGACCAAAGTAGCCCTTGCAAGAGTCTCAAGTCCTCACTTGAGAGCAGCTCACTTTCCTTCCCAAAAAATGATGTTCTAGCTGGCATGCTGCTCCTCTCAAACGATGAGGCAATATCCCCTGAGAAGAGAGGGTGTCTCTCACATAGACAAGCTATTCCGAGACTGCTGGGCCTGATCCAAAAATCAATTGAAGTACATGGTGAGTCTTTCCACTGATTCCAAAGAGGTTTGAATTAGGCCCAGACGTCAAAGCCAACACCATAAACTCTGCCTGGAAGCCAATACGCAGCCAAGTACCAATTCCTCAGCATCGCTGTCATGTGCTTACAGCAAGAGACCCTGCTTACTCAGCAGGCTTCTTGCCTCCAGCACCAGCTCCTCATCTCCCAGGGGATTTAGCTCCCTTTACTGCATTGCAGTTCTCAAGTCTTCAGGTGACAAAAACATGGATAACAGCACCAATGTCCATAGCCATGAGGAAAGGTCACAGCATTCGCCAAAAGGACAAAAATCAACAAACCAACAAAGTTCCTGTACATAAGGAACAGGGTCTCTGAGCTCTCTTAAATAGTGGAAAAATCTTTATTCCCCCACAACCAAATGGAGGAAAATGATGACACAACGGCCTCAGTGCTTTAATCAGAAGGACAAGTCAAGCTTTTTATTCCTTTGTATATTCCAGTCAATGGAAAGTTATTGCTTAATTAACCCCCTTGAATGAATACCTGATAATTAATAAACCCATATACTGTACCCCAAGGCTTTGAGTTTAAGAAATCTCTTCTGTTCAAGTATGAAAAAAGAAAACATGCTGAACTAATGGGAAATAATTCTGGTAGAAGGCAAACCAATTAGGATTAGTGAATTCCATTTCATTTAAAGTTCCAAGATAGAGAAGTAATTTATCTAGTAAATTAATAGTGTTAGTGACTTTCCTAATATATTAGCAAGTCTTTCGTATCATATTAGTGAAAACCAAGCTGGCTAATACAATAAAAGACTTATTATAAAGGTATGAAGGTTACTAATGTGATAAGATTTTTGCATCCAATTACTATTAAAAGAACGCTGCTCTAAAATAGACTTTTATATTTATTTATGTGATTACCCAGCCTACTGTAGAAGCCACAACTTTTATCTCAGCAAATTACTAATTCTCCTCCCAAATCTGGAGCTACTGTATGTTATGTTCCTCATGCAAAACTGCATGCGTGCCTGTATCTGCAGATCTGCATGGATAACTGACCCAGATTATTTAGTCTGGCTGCATTGTGTTGAGCACAACACTACAGTGGTTTTGCATTCTCCTAACCTTGGATCAGCTAGAGACTGGTCTAATCACATACAGCAGCCTAAAGGCAAAACAATTACACTGAAATTATCATATGGAATCAAGCCAATGCTCCATCTTGTCTGGTATCCTGTCTTCATCAGTTACTAGATCCACCTACCCTCCTCTGGAGCAAGGTGAAAAATACCTGCTGCACCGAGCTAATGGAATAACCTACTTGTACAGACATCTCTTGAGAGCCTCACCAGATACTGGCTTCCTGAATGAAACAGCAAGGTTTATGTCTTTTTTTAAATTCCTGAACTATAAACTTTATTATTATAATACAAAGCTGTGTAACTATCCCCAACTAAGGTTATGCTAATGTGCCAGTGAGATCCAGAGGTGACTTTTCAATGGTGTGAAAAGGCATTTTCTTTGATTAATTTTAAAATGTGCTGTCTTTTCCACTGTATTCTTAGATATCATATGAACACAGCTTTTTTTTTTTTTTTTCTGTGAAAGATCTCAGCTACCTCCCAATGCCTTTGCTGTGGGTGCAGTAGCAAAAGAGCAGATTTGCCTTCAGTGCAATCCAAGGCTGCACATGGTGGCACACAAAAATAGAAAAGACAAGAACAGAAAGAGGTTTTGCTACATTAATTTGACCCATTGTTGTACAAATGGGTAAAATTGTGGATCTGCATATAGTTAATCTTATTCATTCTTACCAACGGTTCTGGAGTACCTGCCTATATCTATGACCTTGCAGTGTGTTTATACACAGTCTTGGGAAAGAAGGTTTTCAGATCATCATAAAATCCCTTCTTATGAGGTTGGCAGTAGAATTGTACAGAATCAGAAACGTACACATGGGTGCTTGGAAATCAACTGCATTAGAGAATGTAATTGGTGCTATTTTTCATCTTTAAAGTTCCTGCAAGAACAGTTTCCTTAGGTAGATCAAATTAGTAAAGTAGAAACAGATGCAGTCAATTGTCCGTCGTTCAGGTTGAGGTATGGGTGATAAAGACTGATCGCAGTCAGGGAATGCTAATGTGAGAAGATATATTCCTGTGCATTCCTTCGAAATCAGAGCTGTGACTGATCTGATTCATCTCATATCCTTAAATCACTGGAAATTGTCATAGTCTGGATTTCAGACTCATGTCCTACTATTTCACACCCATGAAAAACACAGCGTCTTATACACCAGCCTGGAATTTTGCCTAACTTTGCAATACTCACACCTCTTTACCTCCAAGCCAGAGATAATACAGAGCAATCAAAGGTGTGTGCAGGAAAAAGGTGAGTGTATGTCAGGGTTTGTACTGGTACACGAGTATAAGGAGTTGAAAAGGTTAGGATAAATTCCACCTGAGAAGACATCATGCTCTTATTTTTTCCAGCCCTCTCCCATAAATTCAGACCAAGGGAATTCCTGGTGAAGCGTAAGGTCAGGCTTTTAAGAACACTAAAAAGTGCATGTTTCGCTGCAACAGTCAGCCTGAGCCATCGTTGAGATAATTGTTACAGTTAAATTTAATATAGAACCTCTACCTCCCTGAGTGTAGGAAGAAAAATTATGCAAGCATAGTAACAGGTATGTTTAACTTCATAACTCATTTATTGCCCTTGTGGGGGTGAGAAAGGATCCCACATCATTAAACCATACTCTAAGCATATAGCTAGCCAAATTTGTGTGCCTCGTTTTGAAATGTCAGATCATGGCCACATCTGGATAGAGACCACAGCAAAAAATTAGAGTTCTTTAAATTATTTCAAGGGTGGAGGCAAAAAGGAGGGAATGGGGACAGTGGAGGACAGTGAGGAAGTCAGGGAGAAAAATAGGAATGGAGAAGTAAACAGGAGCAGAGAGACTAGTGGTAACAGGCACGTTAGGTACCTTTTACACCTACAATTAATAGAGACCTTAACAGGAGAAGGCATGAGGTAGGGATGGAGGCTTGGGACATGGTAACTGAGAGCTGGTGGGCAAGGGTTTGAGCCGAGCCCCAGAGCGGACAGCGAAGGAGCCCGAGGTCGCAGGAGGTACCAGCAGAGCTGCTGGAAGAGCAGCTGGAGAAGGAGGAAGATGACTGGAAAGCAAGGAGTTATGGATGCTGTAGCAAGAAAAAAAATGACTGATTGTCAAACCAGCACATAAAATAAGACAGCTGAAGAGAGAGGTCATGGGAACAACAAATACCAGGGTGGCTGTGGGGGCTGGGGAAAGCGAGAACAGTCATAGGAAATCAGACGATGATTTGATAAGGGAAATTCAGATTCAGAGGTCAAAGGGGAAAAAGTTGTTGGTGAAAAATAGGTCAAAGGAGCAGTCTGCCTTCATTATTTTGCTTTTCAAACCTTTAATTTAACAGTTGCTAATGACAGACAGCGCACAAAATGACATCTGTATTACTGTCCAACACTGATGTAAAAATAGGCATAATCCTGGTTTTGTGATGATTAATGCAGTGTGAAAAAGATAATTAAATGAGGCCTAGTGTACTTTTGCTTTCTATGCCTCACTGCTACCTTCCATGGCTCCTGCTCAATCTCCTTGAAAATCTATTAGGCTCTGCTACCACCATTTTATCACTTCCCTGTGTTGAGTTAGACATGCCCTCCCTGAGCTCTAGACCGGGAGCAATTCCTCAGAGGAGGCAGAGCAGGAGGGAGAGCCGCGGTGTGCCAGCACGCTGCCTACCACCTCCTACTCACGTGATTACCTGACCCTTACATAAATTCCAGCACATAAAGTTTTTGCTGGTAATGCTTACTCTTAATTAGCTAGTTCATGCAGTAATAGCAACTTTTACCCCTTCACCGGGTTAGAAAAACCCTTGGCAGCCAAGTTCACCACTGAAGGTGATGCACTTCACCAGCTCACAGTTCAAGGTCTCATTTCTGAGAAGCATAGGAGGGGAATGAGGGACAGAGGTGTTCTGAAAACATTAAAAATGCCCTGTCGAAAATACTAGCGTATTTGCAGAAAATAATTTTTTTAAAGTTTTGCTTTGGAATTTTATCTCTTTTTTTTTTTTTTACAAAAAAACTTCAAAAACTGAAAAAGGCACCAAATGTCTGAAAGAAGACTTTCACAATTATTTTCTTTGCTGATGGCCTAGAAATTTGCTGAATTTGATCCGAAATGAACTGCAGACAAATGTCAGCTTACTCCTGACATTGTCAGAAATTGATTTTCTTCCTTTGTGCTGCCCCATACATAATCAAATGCACATTCAAAATACATAATGGTCTGCTAGTTTAAAATTATTGCTTGATCCTATGGCTGTGGAAAAGCAGTGGAGTCAGCCAGTGTTTCTTTGGGGTGCATCAGGGGCAGAGGCAGGACTAGAACTGAAGACACTGCAATACCTCCCTCATCGCCTTCCAGCTCCCAAAGCAATAAAACCTCTCTATGCTAAATTAGACTATTGATCAGTGGCTACCATTCCTAATGGACATCCTGTCTCTCATGTCTGGGATTAGGATGTTCTCTCCACTGCTGGATAATCTTAGTACTGTACAATTGCTCTTTCTCTGCTAACAACTGATTACAAGAAGAAATATTTCCCGGTTGCATTTGGTTTTTGTAAAATCTCATCATGCAGGCTCACGTGACAGAAGCTAGCAACACCAATTTGTGATCTAGTGCTATCTGACTATATTCAGCCTAACTACCAGGTATACGTTTTATTTTCTATGAAGGGATGTTACACCATTAAACCACCATCTGCAACCTGTTATAAGATACTTTGATAATTCAAGGTATCATGTCATAACATTCATTAGAAAGAAAAAGAAAAAAAAAAGCCAAACCTTTCTTCCTGTTCTGGTGATGGTCACATGATAAGCACGAGCTGAAAGTCACACCGGCCAAACTTCTGAAAAAGTCCCGCAGCCTGAACATCTGCATCAAATACAGCCTATGTGGGCAAGTTTTCACCTGGGGTAGCCCCAACACAACCAAACTGAAGCCCTCTGTGATTACATGAGAAATAGGGCAAGAGAATCCTTTCCATGTGACCACACATGCTCTCACACGACCAGATGAACATATGCTACATGCTCAGCAAATCCTGCATTTTGGCCCAAAGTGAGCACACAGCGAGTGATGATGTGACAAGAGAGTCCGTGCGGCAATTTTCCCCAGCTCTTGGCCATGTCTGAGGGCTGCTGGGCAAGGAAGATAATGCCAACGGCAGAAGAGAGCCTCAATACTTCTCTGCCCCTTCCAGACAACATCATTTCAGGGCAGTTCTTACAGATTCTTCGTCTTTTGCACAGGGAAGATCACACATTAATTAATGTTTTGGTATCTCTGCTGTAACCCTGCAGTGAATATATCATCATGGCCAGACTGAGGGCAATGTTAATCCAGTTCATTGAAATCTCCAAAATTTGCACACAACTTTTGTGTGGGCATGCACCTATTCTAGTTTCACCCATCTTCTTCCTAGTCTGAAAACACCCATTAGCAAGCCAGGCTCCCAGGCTACATCCCAGTAGCCAACTTGCGCGTCACAGGTTAGCAAAGGGAAAAAAGGACCATGGCTCTGGTAAATGTACCCTAAATTCTATCGTGCTGAATGTCAAGCACTGGTGGTGAATTAACAGCCCTGACACAAAGCTGGAACAGTGGACATACTTGAGAGAGCTGCTAATGCTCTCTCTGCCTTCTCTAAGTCCACAACCAGCATCCAAATGGATGTCAAGAGAGGGTCTTTTTTTCTTTAAGTGTAAGCTGGTTTCTATCATATTGTGGCCTGCAACTCAGCATACAAGATGTACTATGGCATTATGAGATAATGACAGCTGCTGAAGAAATGCTGCGTTATAAACATGCAACGATGCAGTGAACTGGCAAATCCATATGGCTGGAAAAATGACGAGGAGGAAGAAGAAAAAATTATTTCAGAGTTTTTGAACAAAATAGATACTCAGTAGTTTCCTTCAGTTTACATGCCCTAATCACAGTTTTTTGCTTTAATGGAAAAAAGATTTATATACACATGTATACACACATAAATATATATAAAAATATATATTTAAACAGTATTATCCTAGGGATGATCTACATGTGGCTGGAGAAGCAGAGGTGATATTTTCATATACTACCATATTTTTGCTTTTTATTTCTTTGAGCTCTTTGGATGAACAACCAGTGTCTTGAATTGTCACAGTACTAACTCCTCCAAGCATCCCTCTGAAATCTATGTGCAGTTCCCCCTCCCTTTGTCTGTGCAGATGGACAATCTCTGCACATATACACCAGGGAAAGGTCATAACTCACTTTTGCAGTGTCATCAGTCATGGAGGATTCTCTGTGTGTCAGAATAAATGAGCGTGGAGAGGATGGACATAGGACATCACTGAGGGAGACCCCAAAACCACATGGAAATGTTTATACAGCTTAAAGATGCCCTCATAATTGATGGATCTCAGCAAGCATACACATCCATTGTTTTTAAGATGCTGATAAATCCAAGTCCTGACACGTGTTTCTTAGAAAAGCAAGTATGGCTTTTAAAAAAACTGAGGAAATGGGAACTTGCAGTCGTATCAATGCCCATTTTCAAACCTGGCTGCCACAGCTTGCTTCCCATTTCTGAACGTAAGCTCCTAATGAAGGTGGCACAGCTTCACAAGCATCATCTGTTAATGGTGGTGAACCAGCCCCTTCTCATCCAGCCATTTTAACTTGGGCCCTAAGTACAGTATTGAAAATCCCAATTTTGTCACATGGGTTTGAACTTGCAGCCCAAAAGCAGATGGAAACAGAACCTGAAGCTTGTGAGTCTGCTCTTTTGTATGGCACTTTTCCATCCACCTTTAATCAATGATGTCTGAGAAATGGAGGCTCAATGAGTATGCAGTCCAGCATTGGCAACATTTCCCAATGCTCCATAATCATCCTCAGATTTTTATGGAGAGTTTTCTCCCCAGTGATTTTTTTTCCCTTGTCATTTAGTGCCACTATTTCAAATTTCCTCTTGCTGAACTGCTGGAGTGTCATCAGTGCATCTATATAGAGTATGAGAATATATTTGGAAAGCTTATTTCCAAGGGCCATTGGAGATGACTAACATTTTTATACTGCACAAAAGAAGAGAAAATAAATTTAGGAGTAGCAAATAGAGCCACTGTGTTATTTCCTTCCCTGTAAATAAATAACTGTAACACTTATCATGGAGCTGGGTATCCAGCATCTTTGTGGGGAAGGCACATTTCAAACAGCCATAAACGTTCACCCAAGACATTGACAATGAAGGCTTAAGACAGCACAAATTATAGGGAACATGAAAGAAGCCCTGCTTCCCTTGAAGACACCACCTGTTTAAGCACCTGGGAAAAATTATTCATAGCACTTTACCACTACACAGACAATAAAGATCCTATGGAAATGTCTTTGTTTAAAATCAACATTAATGGCCCAGATTTCATAGAAGGCTATGTAAATCCTAACTGATGCAACAAATGCAAAATGACGTCTTAAAAAATATGGGCCCTGCACATCAGGCAGAGGTCAAACCATTTCAGCTTTAGAATCTCATACTTTAGGAGCTGAGACCTCAGACCAGAATTTTCTTCCTTCTAATATTCATTCTGGGTTGCTTCACCTCACTACATATTTCTATAATGAATTTTTCCCTGTACAGAACTGCCCTCCTCAGCTGAATACCTATTAACCGGAAAATGGGAGCAGAACCCATTGGCATTCATCCTAACGCTGCTACTCGGTTCTGTGTCCTTGCCCAAGTCACCAGAGATCTGATCCTGTAAGAGCAACCAAACCCTCTCTAGTTGGCCCCCCTCCCTTTGCTGTGCAGATGGGTAATCTCTATATGCACCAGGGAAAGGGAGACAGGAGACAGACATCAATCACATGAGAACCCAGGTGATGTGTGTCCTTATGCCCATATCTAGGAAACACGTTCAAGCCTTCATCACTCTGCATCGTGCCCGATTTATCTATCTGCAGAATGGGAGCCATAGTATTTCACATCATGCTTGATCACAGTTATAATTTAAAAGTCTTATGATGCTTCCACAGTAGTTTAAAATATTATGTTTAACAAGTACCGCACAATTTAATTTTTAACTATAAATTTTACAGTTACCTTACACTGCTTTGATTTGTTTCTGAGTCCTGTCTGAAGATCTTCTGAAACCAATTAATGGGTGTTCTCCAGCAATCTCATACTGACTCTTTTGTTGCTGGCACCTTTTGTGAATAAACATTTCACCAAGGTGGAGAAAGCTTTCAGTCTTGTCTTTGTCTTTGGTCTAAGTCACCACATGGCAGATGCAGTCTATCGTCCAGATGTGTTTGGAAGGTGTCCTGCTGCAGAGGACTGCACACTCCTCAGGTGCAAAGGACTCAGGTAGTACTGAGCAGCAGAAAGAATGGAGTCAAGGCACTTCCAACCCTTTCCTGAATCATTTTAGCATCCAATTAGAATTTTTCCCTTATACACAGGGAACGGCACTGTGGGGTCAAATATGAGTGAAGATTTCTTGTCTGCTTGACAGCCATCATCATGGTACCTTAACCCTTACCATGTAGCATGCAATGGTACTACAGTAGAGTTCACACTTTCCATAACACTTCTTTTTAGTCATGTAGGAAGCCTGATGACTTTTCTCTGCTTTCTAAGCTGAGGAAAATACCAGGAACTGTCCTCTCCCCACCCGCCACTTCCTTTAGAGAAACCCCAACAGTCTTCACAGAAATAGGAAATGACTGTTACCTTCAGGCTTGTGGGTTTTTAGGTTATAGCTTGCTTTCTTGTTTAAAAAGTTGACTCTCCTTCCGTTTCTCTCTGTTTGTCTCCATCTTCCAACTCTATTTGAATTGAATCTCCTCTTTCTTCTTGGTTCCACTTCTAATTTGAGTGCCTCAGTCACCACAAAAGAGATGCCAACAGCTAAGACCTTAAAAGAGCCAAAGGAATGAGTACAGTCATGTTTTGGTATTTTTATTACAAGAGAAATTCTCTATTGTACTCCTCTCAAACATCGCTTCTCCAGAAGAAGAAAAGCTGGTAAAGGGACAAGGAAAATCTTTCTCCTGGCTAGAGCAAAACTCTGGCCTCTGAGAACCGGGGGAGTGGGTTTGTAGTGGGGTGAGGAGTTTGTCCCTGGTTTGCTGGAGCGTGCACGGACATCTCAGGCTCGCACAGCTCTTGCTACGAAAGCTGCTCCCTTGCCATGTTATAAAGAAGGACTATGTGGCTTCACCAGAGCAATATTCACAGGGTTAGGCTGCTTACACAAGGAGAAGGTTACTCTTCACAGTGGTTGCTGTCGTAATTTTACACTATGGGAAAGGGACTAAAAAGAGTAATCAAGACATAAGAAGTTGCAGCATTTGGGTTTTTTTAATTACTCTTTCCACCAAGTAAAATAAGTCCTTAAAATGCTATCTAAGAAATCACACAATCGTTTAATATTACTTGCAGTGGAAGTTTTTCATAGTATTTGGTTGAGGATACAGTCTGCCCTGGCAACTGTTGTGGCTGGTTATTTTTCCAAGTGAATGAAAACACAGATACAAGCAGAAGTTGCTGCAACCACTGCTGCCTCATTTACCTCTGCAGTCAGGTTGCTACTGGTACAACTGCTCAGTTTTTTCACAGGAAACACAATTGCAGGTGCAAAACTTCAAGCTCATGTTTACACCCACCAGCGGGAGGCTCACCTTCTTAAATGCATCTGTCTATGTGCAAAGCACTGTAGAAATTGCTATAATAATGATACCTTTTCCAGCACATACATAAATATTACAATGTCCCTTCTGCAGAGAAGAAAGTTAGTGCAGGAGTAAAAGTACATAACTTCAGCTCACAGCAGTGGAACAAAAAAGCCAGGGTTTTCAGGAGTTCCTTCTCCTTAAGATCAAGTCTGTTTCTCCATTTTAACATGCTTTTAAAAATAATTAAAAGTACTGAGAAACTTTATAAAAACCCACAAGGAGCTTTAGTGAATCTATTTCGTATTTGTTTGTTCTACACTTGCCAGAAGGTCTTTCGGTCTCCATGTCATTTTGCACTATATGACCTAAGTAACACTGATATTTATTGCTCATTTTCATTTAGCTCTTTGAAGACCAATCCACTTAATGATCAGAAACCTCACACAATTTAGCAGATAACATCACTGCAGAGACTTGTTGGGAAGCTTTAATAAGTAAAATGAATACTAAGAGGTGGGCTGGGGTGATTGCCGTGTTTTAATCCTAGATGATAAGAATCAGAGTCATACCTGCCCATTCTTGCTCTGCGATTACACAGACAGAGCAGTTCAAGTGGACACAAATTTTAGGGGATGTTGTTACAGTGACTCCCTCAAGCATTTGTAAGAAAGACACGCATTACAATAATAATGCCTGTCCTTAGTGTCACTTGTATTTACACCCTCCCCCCCCAGTTTCTCATGCAGTAGGTACATCCTATTACCTCTGATCTGCAGATGGGAAAACCACCGTGACCCCAGCCCGGCAAGCCCCAGGCAGCCCCCGGCAGGCAGGGCACACGCTGCCAGCAGCCTAGCACTGGTACCCTCCCTCCATCCTCCCCCAGCGCCAGCTCGGGGATCGGACCGCTCTGCAGCAGGTAATTCCACAGGGCACAATCAGTAGGGAGCTGGTACAGGAGCTAAGGGAACCTGAACAAGGGTGACTTTTCTGGATATAAAATACCTAGAGTATAAAAGGGAGTATCATGGAGTATAAAAGGGAGTATTACAGAGTATAGCCTGTACACACAGGCAGTGGAACTCAGTAACTTGTTCAAGGTCATGCGGGAAATCTGTAGGGGAACAAAGAGGAGAATGTGGTTCCTCCTAGTCCTTAGTTCATGCCCCAACAGCTGGATGTAGCTCTGTGACATATGGAAATGCGCCTTTAGTCCCACTGCAAAATGCTTCAAATTACAAACTTCCTACTGTCCTCCGAGAGTGTTTTATTTGTGGAAACTTTAAAAAAAGAGTCTCTATATAATAACCATGGAAAGTTGTTTTCTTGTAAAATTGTAAATAAAGCAGTATTTATATTATTGTTATAAACTCTATGGTCCTTAGTGACAGGGTGACCCCCGTTGGTGTACGGAAATGGAGCAATTAATGACTGATGGACCGTTTCCTGATATGCATATGCTGCAGCCCATCTTTTGTTCTCAGATCTTCAGGGACTCTCTCTTATCACAGGACTTTTCCCCTATGGAGAAACACTTGGAGGTTGCTTTAGGTAACACAGCAATGGGTAATTTTCAAAGCCAACTTAAATTAGAGGCTTCTCAGCAGTTTTGAGTATGCCATTAGTGGATGACTGCATAGGTAAATGATTTGACTCACTCTCAAAGAGTTTTAGGGTTAGAAGTTCTTGGGTTTCAGACCTCCTGTCACAAAATGAAGTTACAGGCACCACCACCTCGTTGTCACGAGCATCTTCAAACCTCATTTGAAACCACTGGGTTCTGTTCTATAACCTGTGGTCTTTGCAGGAAATATCACTTTGAGGGCTGAATTATGATTCGTTATCTATCAGAAAAGGCCAAATCCTAGGGTTTTTTTGTTGTTGTTGTTTTGGAGATGTCCACCTTTTATGCACAAACAGATGGCACAGGAACAACAGGTCTCTGTGCATAAGGCAGGGTTTCGTGGATGTGCAGTTCTCCAGTGAGCATAAAACAAAGTAAAACCAGATTGAAAACTTTCATTACCCAGCAATACAAGTCACAACAGCAGGGTTAAATCTGTTTCTGTTTAGACAATATCTGGAACAGCGTTTTATTATACAGCCTGCAAAGCACTGCCTGTGCATGGGTGGAAAGTACATTGTCTCCTTAAATAAAGAACTGGGGCAGGATTGTTTGGCACTTTCTTTTTTCTCCTTCTTTTTTCTTTAACCATAAATACAAAGTAACCATTTCTCCATAACATTGAACTCTTTGTGGCCTTCCTAGAAACAATAAAAGTATCAAAAAATAAACATCTACTTAGAATAAATATTAACTCAGAGACCTTTAAAATATGAAGAAAATAGTCTCCACAATATCATCTCTTCCCTGCTAATGCAAAAGCCACCCTGTGGGGTTTAAAACTGAGGGATTTCAAGGCTTCAGGGTGTCTTATGATGCTCACTCTGAGCAGGCTGAATGCCAGGCTTTGTGAATGCCTCTGTCTTAAAAGACAGAGTCCTAATCACTTTCAACTTTTCTAATTCTTCACATTCCTTCCTAGAAAAATAACTGCCTGCCTTATAATGGCAGAAACATTTGGAGACTAAAAGAAACAAACAAAAAATAATCAATTTTCAAGGTCTACTTGCAGACAGAGGAACTGTTTATGAAACATTTACTGTTCAGTTGCAGGAGAAAATCTCATCTCAATGGCAAAAGGGGAAGCATGGAAATACTGGAGAGAGTTTGGGGGGGCGGGGAGTGTGGGCATAGAAACTCTCCTGCTCTACAGTTCAGATGATTTTTTCCAGCAAGCAGATCCCACCCATGCCACACTCAAGGAAACGGGAATTTGCAGCTCTGTGGGGCAAGGAGTAGGTGCTACCACCTCTCACACAAAGCAGGACATGTTTGCTGCCCTCAAAGGGGTCAGTTTAGCTTGTAAAAACATCCTGGCTTCAAACTGGCCAAACCCTGACTGCACAAGCAGAGCTCACTCGACTGTCCAAGTGCTTCTCCTGGGCCAGTTTTGGTTCCTGAACCAAAAATCTCCTGCTGGGTTCTGACTCACAATATTTTACAGACTTCCCAATGACAGAGGACAAGAAACTTTCAAGCCAATCTTTCTACACAAGGCCCATTCTCCGCTTCCCCCCACATTTTGCACAGAACTTGGCATGGTTCTTGCAGCAGTGGCTTGTTCACGTGGCCCCACACCACTCCTGGCTCCACATGTCCTGTACTGCCCATCACAAAAGACTGACACAACGTGGAAATGCTTCTGATTAAAACCTCACGGATTCATCAGACTCTGCTTACAATACTTCTGATCATAGCCAGTCATTTCTCTAAAATGATCCACCTCCTGCCCACGAGGTTAGAGGTTGGGTATTTTGTTAGCCTTATCATCTCCTGGATCTCGTTTTGATCTTTATCTTCTATGGTAATATTCTAAGAATTAAAAAAAAAAAAAAAAAGCCAAAACAACAGCTTTTATTGCCTTAATTTAACAGTAAGACTTGCTTTTCAATTCCAGGTAAGTAATTAATTTAAATCTTGCCAGAGATGCTGAAAAACTAATGTGTACAGATGAGAAGCTACCTTTCTAAAAATATGGATGGAAAACATCCAGTCTTTCCTGTTATGTTTATAGTTTTTCCCTTGCAGCATAACATTAAAATTACCACTCTCATACGGTATAATTTGGTTACATCCCCTAAAGACACACGAAAGTAGTCCCAAAGGAACTATTTACTTCAGTGAGAATAGAAGGCGCTGAGTACATCACTTGGGAACATTTATTTTTTGGCCATTAGTGGGTGGGAATATTGGTTTATTACCTAAATCTCCCCAGACTTCCCTTCCATACACATCAGGATGGAGCCAGGTGGGGTGGCCCAGCTTATATCCCACTCTTACACAGAGGTTTCATGTCTCCAGGTCTTGGGGTCCATCACCTCTGCACACACAGAGGAAATGAGTCGTGAGAGCAAAATATAGTTGTCCCCAGACTAGTGATGTGGTGAGAGGACTTGTACAAATGTAGTACATCCATGAGTGAGCAAAGACCAGAGCTCAGCTCTTTTGTCTCCAACAGCCGCATGGAAACCACAATGTTCCTCTTACTATTCCCAACTTGATGAGCAAAAACTTTCAAAAGCCTTCAGCAGTGGCCTAACTCTGCTGCCCTTGGGGCTAAGGCCAAAACTAGTGATGTTTGCTTGAGGGCTCTGGAAAACCTGATCTGCTGCTCGAGAGCCACTGCAGACCTGCTTTGTGCATTTCTCCTGTCCATATTCAGCTCCTTACCGTCCTGCTGTCCTTGGCTTAAGAAGAGCTGCTGCTCTACGCTTCTGTTACCCGACTTGGTTCCGGGCAACAATTTCTGATGCACAACAACAGGAAGAGTCCAGAATAAACACATTAAGCATCTTCAATTTGCAAGTAAGTGCACAGCTATTAGGCTCTGATACAGTACAACAGATAAGTTCAGTGCTTAACTTTAATCACATAAATAATACCACTGAATTCACTTTAACAAAATTATGTTGCATGCTTAACATTAAGCTTATGCTTAAGTGCCTGATTGATTAATTCTCTCCCTGTGTACTTTAACTCAAGTTTGTTTGGGGTCACTTGATGCCATATTCCACAGATACGCAAGCAAGAGCACAGCTTCTCTAAAACAATACACTGGAATGAGTTTTCACACACTGGGAAGCTGACAGGTAAGTATCTGAGGAATTGTTTTCCCACTAAACATGACCCTCAGTTGCTATCACTACATTTATGGAAAGTTTATCACCTGAGAAGCTGAACCTGCAGTTCTCAAGATATCACAGTTTCTGGATGTCACCTCAGTGCTGCCAGGGTATGGGCTGCATTACCAGCCCTTAATGGAGAGGCACATACAACAAGTATGTTTCTGAAAATTTGTGTACATTCTTGTTACAGTTGTGAAACCAAATAGTCAAAGCTAAAGAGTAATTTTGTCTAGCTGGGTATTACACATTACACTTTTATGGTCTTCACATTTTAACGGTAAGTTTTGTCAGCTTCATAAATTGCAGTAGAAGATCTTTTGTATTGTCTTTGGGCTTTTACTTTCAAATAGCTCTGCTACATCTGTATAGATTTGAAATGGGACACGGTAGGGGAGAAGTGTGAGCAGATTGTTCTTTACAGATTCACTCTCCAACGAGGAGTCAAGGAACTAATTCTCAGTGCAATCACGTGGGTTTCAGTTGGTTGCACTGCCTTCATAGGGAGAAGTTATTTCTGGTGGTTCTCTCATTATTTAATCTACATCACCTTCCTAGTAATTTTGCTTTAAGGTCACTTCACATTCGTGACTGTAAGAAGAACTGCTTTCTAACTAGTAGCACACTTTTCAAACCACCACCACTATGGAATTTGGACAAGTACCATCAAGGACCAGTTTTGGACTTGCATTACCTATGCAAGGGAGTAAGAATCTTACCTACAGCAAGATAGGAGCCCCCAGCTCCTGGCCTGATGAGCAAACGTCCCATGTCCAGGGATAAGTCCCAGCTCTGTCACCCAGCTTGCTGCTATAGATGAACTGATAAGGATGAACTGCAGATCCCTTTCCCCTGTTGAAGAGAAGAAGTTGCAGCCTGTACGGCGATTCTCCTCTTGCCGTGTGGAACCCCTTACCCAGAGCTTGGTATAAAGGCTCAACCTAATCCTCGTAGCTGTTTTTGAAGAGTCAGTTACAAAATTCAGTAATTAGCTCAAGAAGCTAATTGCTGATATTCTGTTAAATAAAAAGAAAACAAAATGCTTTAATGATCTGTGTTGCACACTGCTCTAAATGTATATTCAAATAAAGTATTTATGTTATTGAACACCTCCAAGACTGGGCCTTCCAGATTCAGTATAAATAATTAGACCTGTCTGTCTTTAGAGAAATTATCAGTAGGGAAAAAAAAAATATTTTCTTGTGAAATACAGTGCTATTTCTTTAAATAAAGGGCTCTGGCAGTTCTGCAAGGCAGTTAGCTTAGCACCATTAATACAGAATACAGTCTATCAGCATTTAGTGAACTCTCCATGACCCTGGTGGAATACTTTAGGCTCCTTTAGCTTATACTTATGAAAAATATTATTAAAAAATGCTGTTGAAATGTAAGCATCATTTATTGTCAGTGTTAAACCAGAGTGATACTGCCAGCTCCATCAAGCATTTCACCAAAGATGGGGACCACTCATCTTCTTTTCTTGGGGATGTGGAGGAACTCTGGGAGCTGGAAATGCAAGCTTCCCAAAACTTTTCAGTTGTCCCCTGCTATGTGCACTCATGGGTTTCTCTTTTATTTCACCTTTCAGCAGAAATCTCTCAAAACTGGCCTATACGGTAAGTTTTTTAATTCACCTGTTTTGCAACAGAGTAAAGAATGTGTGCGATGCACATGACTATGTCCTGATGTGCCAAGACATGGCCTTTGAAGGTCACGACTCCTCCCTTGGAGCAGGGCATCTTGGTCAGGAAGGATCTGGGAGAGGAAGGCCAGGGCTGTGTCTGCTCTTCCTGCCTTGCAGAGGAGGAAATTTCAATACTTCTCTGCCAACAAAAAGACAGTAAATGACTTCTTTTGGTCATTCAGACACACAGATCTTTGGTTTGCTGAACTAATACCAGCAGTACTATCTATAGGATTATGTCTGCGTGTAATGGTTGTCCACCAAGTAATGCACGAGGTCATGTAAGACCACAAGCCCTTTGAAGAAGCAGTTTGAGGTGACTTTTTGCCATGATGTATAGCTATTTAGGTCCAGATCCATAGCACTACAGGTGCCCAACTAAGATGGCTCCGTTAGGATTTTTGTTACCGTGGGCGCCTTTTACAGCCAACGGATGGACAGGCACCCACAGAGGACAAATGCACTTCCCCAAGGTATCTCTGGGAGTGCCTGTCTCTCTTGACTGAACACATAAGGGAGCTTATGTGCCTAATTTAGGCTCCTAATTTAGATACTTCATTTAATCCAGGCTTTAGTCCAAGCTTTGGCAGTTGTGAACTAAACTCAAGAAGCTCTCACAAGCTCCTTACTTGTGTAACATTCAGGAAATAAATCTGGCGAAAAGGTCTGAGACCTCAGTCCACAGCATCAGTGCTTTTGTGGACTGAGCACACAAGGATTGCCTGTCTGAACCCTTTATGTCAGAACAAGGGGTTTTCCACATTTGGAAGAGGGCCACCACTGGAAGCTGAACCTGGTCAGACCAGTTAGCAACATTTTCGTGATAAACAAAGCAGTGCATTGCTTGGGCCACTGGCTGATTATAATAGCTATGAAATTACCCAATTTAGTTCACCACGTCAATAAAATTTATACAAAAATACCACCAGAATCTTGGCTAGCATATGGATAACTGTACGAAAGTTACCCAAGCCAATGTGACAACCATTTAAAAGGACTAACCTCTGTCATACGGTTTTCATTTTATGTGCATGCTATACAAACACAACCACCACAAATATGCATTACAGGCTGCCTGGGACTCACTACTGAGGTGAATTAGCACTGTAGTCTGACCTGTTGAAAAGCTTAACCTTTAACCTGCCAGGCAATGGCGGTTGCAATTTGCAAGCCATTCTTGTGTTGAGTGGCTGAAAACATACTTATTTACTTGTGTAAAGCCATAAATGAAATGGGTCGGGTGAGCTCAGCTTACTTCCCAGTTCACAGACCATGTCGCAAAACACTACCACATGTTCAGCAAGTAATTCAGCATGAGGACTGAACGCTACTGCACTGTGACCCAAATTCACTTTTCAGAGAAAGAAGAGTTTCTTCTAATCTGGAGTGAAAAGAAAAGAATTCAAAGTGACTTCCTTTTTAAAGTAACTTCCCACTATGCTTCCAAGAAAAAGAAATTCAAAGAAATTGTTTGAAAATAAGTCATTTACCCTCATGAAAAATCTGCATAAGTTTATAGCTTGAGAAACTGAAATCCTCTGCGTAACCGTACTGATGTACTTATCATTAGAAGTATATGTTTCCTCTCGCTGCCCACTGGCGAGTGTCAGCTCTGTAGGGCGACGCATTAATTCACTCACTTTTTCATCTCATCCGCAAAGGCTGCCAGTGGTGCTATTTAGGATTAACTGTAGAGACGGAGTTGGGAGGTGGACAGAAATGTCATTTCCTACTCACAGGTTTTGCAAGATTTATTACTTACCAGTTTTTTGAAAGATGCATCGTTTCAGGATGTGAAGCTCTGCCATGCTAGACCTGCTCTTGACTATCAAATGAAGCCAAATCAGTAGATAACCCAGGTTTAGCAAACTCGATGTTTTGTAATGGAGATAGCTGGATAACAACTATTTCTAGATCAAAGTCAGTGACTAGGCGTTGCTCTTGGCATGTTGGCTTTTCTGTCTGACTGTATAACCACAGGTAGGTTTGAGTTGCGAAATTCAGATCAGGATGCAAACTCCGTAATTTGGGAAGTGTTTAGTTGCAGAGACCTGGCATGGTTCATGGAGAAGTGAGACAAGAATCAGGATGCTCAGAACCAGGTCTGCGTATGAATTATGGTCAGCCTGACCTGGTCCATCTTCAATCCCAGTGCACAAGCAATTGCATCCTAGAGGAGTTTTCTGATCAGCCTAAAGCCACATTTGGGGTTTTTTTTCCCCCTTTCCTTGTACTTATACCTACATGTTTGCACAGACAAAAAACATATCTATCACAAAATTCTTTCATTAAAGCAGATACTTCTGATTTCTGCTTTCTGTTTTGGTCTTGTTTGATTATTCCCCCTCCTTTTGGGTCCTACACCAATAAAAGAAAAAAAAAAAAAAGCCTTACAATATATATCTACTATGCTTCAGTAAAGACATATGCAAAAAGGTCTATTTCTCTCTTACTTCAGGAGCTTTACATTATCCAGAAAAAGCTCAAAAGCCCTAGATGAGCCAGGAGGGGTTGGTGAAGGACGTGAGGGAATAGCACACTATATATTGCTGTTCTTCACTGCTTTCATACACATAGGCAGCTGCAGCCCTACACGTTTTAGGTTAAAATGGGACACAAACCCTGGGATATATCATAGAATCATAGAATCATTATGGTTGGAAGAGACTTCAAAGATCATCAAGTCCAACCGTATACCAGATGCCACCGTGCCCACTAAACCATGTCTCGAAGCGCCACATCTAAACGTTTTTTGAACACCTCCAGGGATGGTGACTCCACCACCTCCCTGGGAAGCCCATTCCAATGCTTAACGACTTACCAAAGAATATGAAAGGATGACACAGCAAGCAACAGTGGTAGAAGAGGATGGCGCAGCACACGGATGTACAGGCTGGGGTTACTACAGCTGTAGGCACACTGGAGTGTCCACAGCCCATGCTGGTATTAAGATCCTGCTTTCATTTATTTTCTGAAATTGGGGTAAAATAACAATAGTAGTAGCAATAATAATAATGATATTGACAATAAAAAGAGCACCATCATTCCAAGCTGTGTGACAACCCACTTTCTGAATATTGGTGAGAAAGCAAGACTTGATTTTAGAAGAAATTTTAATGAAAAACCTTGGGTCTAAAATTGCAGTTTGCAGAAAAACTTATCTTGGATGGGATCCATGTCACATTCTTCCACCATATTTAACAGCTGGTTTCCATGGTGAATATCAGGATTTGAAACAATATTAGTGTTAACGGTAGGGTCATATTTGTTGATTATGAAGAAAGAAGCAGATTTCCTTTAACGAGAGGAACCAGTAATCCCCACTGGTTGAAAGCTTGCTATGATAGCTCTGCAGTCAGAGCCTGGCAATAATTACACCTTGGGTTTTGCGGTCATTTTGGATTGGTGTGAACATGATAAATGACACGTTTTAATTTGAACTATTGCTCAGCAGGCCTGTTCAGGTAGGCAATAATTCACTCGAGCAGGCAATAAACCTGAACAGGTAATAGCCCACACTTTGAAGTATGCCAGCAAACTCTTTAGCAACAAAATAAATATGTACATGAACTTCCGCCGTAAATTGTCTTTGGTGAGGCAGACCTAGCAAGAGTTTCAGAGCTGGCTTTTCAGGTACTCATGAGGAGCAGAATGAGTCAGTGGGCAGATCCTACTACTGCATTAATTCTTTGAAGCTGCACTAATGAACTGGTCCAACATCCACTGAAGTTACTAGGAGTCTTCTGTTCAATGAAGGCAGAATGACTAAGCTGGTAGGGCAGTTTGGTCCTTTTACTAACATGTAAATTGCCTTCCCATGAAACCACGGACTTATAAATGAGCCTATTCCTACGCAGTCGAGCAAACTGCAAAAATGCAGCACCAATGTGCAGAGCAGCTTTGCTACAGCTCGCAAGAGATACAGGAGTGTCCAAACAGCTCTGATTCTCAATGCTCAGGAAACCTGCTGGCAAAACCACATTTGCATAGCACTTTTTTTCACAGCATTCCTTTAACTGCTTTTGAACAAGGCTGTTTTCAGACATTCCATTACTTTTATATTACAAATACAACATTTTCAACCTTTGGGCAAATGCATGCCTTGTTTTAGTTACTTAAGCCACTGTGTTTTGTGCAAATTACTACAGACTTGCTGGTAACATGTTTCCATCACGGGATGCTCTTGTAAAGTAAAGCAGAGGTGCGTTGGTTTTCTTTTCTTTTGGCTGCCAGTTGGTCTTATTTTTACAGGTCAGGATCTATAGTGTTATCATTGATTACCCTAATGCATGTTAACTTGTGATAGGAGAGGAAAAATAATCCAGAGAGTAACATGGCTCAAGACAACTTGTTTGAGGTTGGTGTGTGTGAAACTCTTTTGCCCTCTGCTTTATAATAAACAAGGGAAAGCATTCAAAGTCAGAAGAAGAAACAATAACAGATTGAATGGAAAGAGACAGTTTATCATCAACTGGAGATGGCTGTGAGTCCCGATTGTTCTGCTGCTGAACATGCTTTCAGACCAGAGACCCGCAGCAGAGGTATTTTGAGATACTTCAGTCTCTGAGACTACACCTAGGGCAGGATGATCCCCCACCTGTTTGCAGAAACATCTCCATCAAATTATCCTGGAGGGCAGGGCAGCTTGTGCCACCATCCTCTGGCTGCTGGGAGGGACCGTTTTGCAGCGATTCACCATGCAGGGCATAATGTTGTTTGCCTCCTCATTGACTATCATTTACCTTTAGAAACACACAGAAAATGAATTCCTGTGCTGGGCTTTGAATCCAGATTTACATTCTTTCCTTGCTTGAAGTTGCCTAGCTCCGTCATTCTGGTTTGATCCATCCTAGGAACAAGATCCAGCAGCTTCCTTCAGATGCGAATCCGGACCTGAAAGCGTTCCTTCTCCCTTTCCACACCATCTGGGAGCTGGGTTTTTCCATCTTTTGTTAAAATAGTTACTTACAAAAGGAGGAAAGGGTTGAGGGCAGTTCACCACGTTTATTTCACTTGGTATGTGTTTGCCTTTGCTTTAACACAGGCTGTTTTCATGCCAAATGACAGTTCTATTTGTTCCCCCACCCCCTTTTTTTTTTTTGTGTAGCTTATGTAGAACATCTGGTTTTAAAAGTGTCGCAATTTCTAAACATATTCTAATGCTCTTGGGATCAGAATATCAACAACTGTCTATTGCGGTAAACCGCATGTCTGGAAAACATTCCTGCAAACTGAGTTCTTAAATAAACATAAAGCATCTATAACACATAATGCAAAGCAACATTCACTCGTAAACTCAATATTTAGACCAGATGAGGTGCAAAATATGGTTTTTCTAGACTGAGCCATCATGATTTACAATAACATTGACGGGCTTTCCATTGTATACAAGAGAGGGCAGAGGTGTGGCATGCAGATTGGAGCCTTTCCTTAAGTGCTCATTCTGCATTTAAAACCCTTCTTGTGAGATTTTCTTGCTTCAGTTGGAAAAGGGAGACCAGGAGTATGTCCTCTGAAAAATTTCTACTGTTATTAGAAAGTGGGAATCTAAAAAGGAACTGTAAAGGACCAACAGATTAGAAATGCCTGCATCTGATAAGCCTGACCATCTTGTGCAATATCTGCATCTATGCTAATTATCTGCATACATGTGTCTGAAATCCAGAGGCAATTAAGAGATAGCTTAAAGATTAAATAAACTGAATAAGATGGTGAAAGGAAAATTGCAGTAAATTGGTCTGAGTGGGAAGCTTTTGTTATTTTCAATCATTATTATTATTTATAGGGTGTGGAAAGTGGAACCATAAGCAACTTTATAGAGATATGCAGTCACACTTTTAAAAAAATGGTTTCACTTTGAAACCCCCTTCCACACTGATTTCAGAAGCATTTGCTGTACTGTTAATGAAGAATAGTACCAAAGCAAATAATCCCATCAAATCACTTTTTAGGAGTATTGGTGGCTGATGAAGTTGGTTGACTGGAAATCGAAACATGGAAAACTCATCAAACTATTGTTAAATGCTATAAATGTATTTATTTTGATTATTCTTCCAGATCACTGTTTCTTAAAAATATTACCTTCTTCCCCCTAAAAAAAGCACCAAATACTTTCTTCCAATCAATTCTTTAAGAATTTCCACTCTCAATTTAATGCAAAAATGTTTTATAAGGAGAAAAGATGAATATATATGCTTAGGATGATGTAATTACATCTGAAGGTTACCGAGAAGTCTACTGATGAACCTCTTGCGGCATCTCAAAGTTAAGGTTTATCAAGAGAAAATTGAAAAATTAAGTCAAGCCTTATCATTTCATTCCCTAATATTAAACAGGGCTGGATCTCTTTTTTGATGATTAACATCTGGAGTTATGTAAGGTAAGATAAGGGTATTAGAACATCCACTTCCCTGTATGAAGAAGATCATCCATTCTCTTCAACAGTATGGAAATTAGGGTCTCCACCCTAATACCCCATTATGCAACTGAGAAGATGTTTTGGCTCAAAACCTGCACATATCAGGTTGAAAACACCTCCCTGGCATGTTCACCACTGGAAACATGCACCACAGGCTGGACCTAAGAGATTACTGGATGACGGATCCTGCTTGCTTTGAAGACTGAAGACCTCTTTTGAGGTTGGTGGAATTTTAGGTATCACAAGGATAAATGCTTAGGTTCTATTTTCTGCCCTTCTCCATAATAAATTCAAAGTTTTGCATTGCTAGTGTTGGTTACTGGGCTGATCTGGTGTAACTGAAACTCATTCTCCTTCAAAGCTCAAACAAATGGCTTCTAGAAAGCAGAGCCGTTTTCATTTTACTGGAAGTGAGTAAAATTTTAACAAATCAACCAGAGTGAAAAAGGCTGAGCATTCAGCCGAACATACATCAAGCTTGAAACAACTGTGCTCTAATGCAAAGCAGATTTGTGCCAACCTGCAGGGACTTCTCAATCACAGCACTCCCTTGGGATTTACCAGCGTGGCGCGGTTTGGGACAACCATGCAGCTCAGCCTCTTGCTTCTGTGAGTGACGCTGGAGGAGCCGCACTGTTAGCAATGACAATTAGCTGGCTGGTGTCATCCGTACAAAACTACTGCTTTTTGCCAAGTCTAATCATTACACTATGCACCTCACCTTCTTGAATGAGAGGTCCTCATTCAAGCATGTAGTTTATTCAAAAACACATGCTGCATTCATTATAGCTGAATATTAACGAACACCTTGAATTCTTGGAGCATTATTGGTATCAGGTCTTTTGGCTGCTGCTAGGACAGAAAGCCTTATGGGAAGCTTGATGCCCAGCCAGGACTCAGATTACAAAGCATACACATCTTTCTTTGTGTTTTTCCAAAATGTTTATGATGGGATTGCAAAGACTCTGCAAAACTCCAGCTTTCCTTTTCCATAAGCTGGAAAACAGGGATTAACCTATTGGAAGTTTTAAAAGGCATAATTATTTCATAATAATTTTTTTCTCAGGCTTCTAGCAGTTTTGATAAAATCCTGTAAGAAAACATAAAGAATAAGCTCATAGAAGAACAGTTCAGAGCTTAGGTTGTATTGTGTCCTCCTGCTTACTATGTGTTTGAGGTAATGACTAGCATATTGCCACAAACTCACAACTAGTAGCATTTTCCAGGAATCTGAACTACCTGTATGTTTGCATGACCTTCATCACTTGAATATTTGAAAACCTTGCAAATTGTTGCGTCTTGTCATGTAACTTTCCTGTGGAGCACAAAACAGTTTTCCATATTTTTAAAGGCTGACAAACTGTCAGAAGGAGTAAATAAAGTCACAGAGGAAGCCTGCGGTTGTGTGACAGCAGAAGGTGGATCGTCTGAGTACCAGTTCAGCGTCCTGCCTCCAAGATCACCCCTGATTTACATATAAAATAAAAGAGCATCTCACTGAGAGACTCTTATTATATTAACATATTTCTTAAAGCTGCATCCAATATTATATTGCATTTCTTCAAATACCTCGTTTCTTCAAAGTATTCTCTCTTTGGCACTGTCTGTTGAGTAAGCTGGAAATTAATGTTTCTGTTATTACTCCTAAGGTGTAATATTTATTATTTATTCTAAAGGGTCATGGACATAGGCACCGCACATGACTTGGGGCCAGGGTTCTCCCCAGTTTCTGTTTCATCCTGTTGCAATTCATTCTCCTGACCTCAAGGACTATCTTGTAGCTTCTGCAAAGATACCCAACTGGCCCACCGGTGATCCCTCTGGGGTAGCTGTAACCTTTTGAAATAACAACGGAAAGTACTCAAATGAGACATCCCTCATGTGTCCCTAGAGTAAGGGGACAGCAATTCTGAAGGGTTCAGATGTTCGCTGTCATGTAAATTCTGCAGTGGAAAGTCTCTTATCCAATTTCCCAATGTCATTTCAGAGTTTGTGTTTAAAGGGAGCCATTTCACAAACTACAACATACAGAAGCTGGCTAGGATCAACCCAACTCTGCTATTTAACCGAAATATGCCTTGAGATATAAGTGAGCAGGGGAGGTGCTTCTTTAAAGAAACCAACCCATGGATTTTGGATAGGATTAGGTGCAAATATCCTTCTGCTTTTATAAATATTGACAAAAGGAAACAGGAAGATAGGTCTGTCCATAAAGAGGAGGTCTATTAACCATAATGTTGCTCTGTTTGACTGATAGCTTTATCTTTGTATTAAAACAAAAAAGGTAAGGCTAGACATTATTTCTTTTATACTGATAGTTCCAAACCTCATAAAATATTAGTATCTGTATCAGCTATAAAAATCAACAGCTCCAGATCCTTCAGTGTTGTGCTCTTCAATTTTATTTTATCACCAGTTTTTCAGTTGTCTGTGTGTGTATGTCTGTGTACGCGCGCATGCACACATGATCCTTTCCTGTCTGAGCTGCTCGGCTGTTGATGAATAGGCTTGTAATTGCTCAGTAAGGCTGCATGGTAAGGTTTGCAAGTGGCACTCCTGATTCCTTTACATCAGAGGTCACTATTGTACAGTGAGATTCTGATAGGAGATAGTGATAACATGATGCAATAAAAAAGAAAACTCTGGGTTTGACGGCACGGATTGTTCTCCAGCTAAATAACTTTCTAGGCACAAAACTGAAAAATTCTGTCAGGCATCTCAGTCCAAAACTGCCCTTTTAAAAAAGTTTGGGAGCCAATGTAAACACTAAACTCAGTATGATGTTTGTATTCACTTACCCAGTCTAACTTTTATTAACAATTAATCCATCAAATTTCAATGCCTATAAAATCCTCCGAGTCACAAGCCCCTCTGGAAGCCTGTATCTTGAAAACAAAAATTGCAATAACTGGCATTAATTTTTGATGCAGGATCAAATTTAAACTGGGTTTTACAAACTGAAGAATTATCTGCATTTCTACTGTCTAAAGGCATCAGGTTCCCTTAAAGCTCATATACAGTGTAAATACATAGGAACTACAGGAGGCAGCCAGTACATATGGAACAGATAAAGGCCACATAGTTTATTGAACCTTGTGGCCTGCTGATGTAACAAAATAAGCTTTGCAATGAGCAGTCAGATCTTAACATCAGGTCGCTCCTTCGCTTGAGTATAATGCATGATAGCTCTCAGAGGGCTAGATTTGGATCCCCGTATTTATCAGCAGTCTTACTTCAGGCTCTGGCCCTCAGTACACTGAATGAGGGATTCAGAAGCATTCATTCCTAATATTTTCTCTTCTCTGACCAAAGTGTGGTGAGAGGCAGCTGGAAAGTTTCGTGTTCCAGCAGTTGAGGGGAAAGAGATACTGAGACTAGATACATGAAATCTTTCCAGTACTGATGAGTCCTCCTCTTCCAAACAGGTAAACAGCTCTTTGCTGGTGTAAAAGCAATTTGGACTGAATTGTCTCATCATTGCAATAACCCCTTGCTGAAATTTTAAACCAACTAGAGGAGCCAAAGCAAGCAATATGTGCCATTGCCTTTACTCATTAGCAGCAAGGAGTCCATCGCTCTTGAGAGATACCCAATTTTCTGTTTCTCTTTAATTTTCTTCCCTTTTTATCCCCCCTTAAACTCAGCCTTCCCAGCATTTGAAGTCTAATCACTTTGGGAACATCAGTAACGAAATCAGCCCATGACAATCTGGTGTAAGAATAAAGGAGAAAGTTCTTGCACACCTCAAATCCTAAATGCTGATGGAGACCACAGCGCAGCAAAGCTTTGAGGGCAAGTTTAAAGGTATCTCAAGAAGCCAAAGAGCTGTTCTTGTGTGTTTGGGGACTGTCACCTCTGCAGGTGGAATGAATTCAGCCTCCAAGGGTACAACCCCAATGCTTGTGCCCCAAGGAAACGTCCTATGTTCTCCCTGTGTCTGTACAGAGACGTTCCTGATTATAAACGGTGGCTGTGGCAGCGAGTTTTGGCTCGTAAGGGCTGCTTGTTTGCTGGTAGCACATCTATTAAAACACAGAGACTTTGTTGCTCGAGGAGACATTTTTTGAATGGGGACTACAAAGCTGTGAGAAGAATGGGTGACTATTTACTCTTCCGCATTTCCAGCAGCTCTCCTTGCATGCTTTTCTTCCCGTGTTTATTTCCATTCTTCTGTTGGGAATTAACTAATACCTTCAAACCCAGTTTCTAGGAAAATACAGGCTGGAAGGAACCTCTGGAAAAATACTATTTCATTCCAGCATCTCAGAGATTTATCCTGTCTTCTCTCCCCACAAGCCACCTACACCCTCCCAGACACTACAAAAGAGCAGGTTAATGTCATTCTTGCTATACACATCCTTTAACAAATGTGCATTCATTAAACATCCATCTTCTTTTCAGTGAAGAACAGAGCTTATTCCTAACCTGTTCCTGCTCTGGAAATGCACTTCTGGTTCACCAAATCCCACTCATACATCCATACTGAAACAAAGTCACCAAACCACAGGACAAATTAAATGTAAGTACATTTGAATCCATTCATATTATAGCGTATAACTACAGAGAGCACCTTCTAATGTCCTGTTTTCAGAAATCTGCAGGGAATGAGAAGTACATTCCAAGATTATGTACAAACTGAAAGCTCCAAAAAACTTGCAAATACTAAAACCAACATAAATGGCTGTTGTGGGCAGATAACACCACGAGAGAAAAGACAGCTGCTCACTGGCAGTTGCCTAAGGTAAGCAAGGCTGAATGAAAAGGATTCCCAGTGCTGGCAGCCAAAGAAATACAATGAATCAAATGAGATCTAATGCAGCAAACGAGATCTAATGCCGCAAATGAGTCAAGCAGGTCAGTCTCAAGCCCAGATGAGAAAGAAGGGGGTCATGGTCACCAGTGGCATAAGCAGATAAAAAGCTCCAACAACAGCATGGAGACATGCCCCCTCTGAGTAAACAGAGGAAGGTCACGCAGCTCACAGCTCTCCTGCAGCTCGCAGGAAAGCTGTCTCAGTGCCCTAGACTGGCAAAGAAACCACTGAAGCCCTGTTGAAAAGATTATTGCCTAGTGGTATTCTCCAAATTACCTCCAAAACATTCTCCTATCCTGATAAACCAAGACGATAATTTGATCTTTTGCCTAAAAAGACAAAAGAGGAGCATATATTCATAAAACAATAATGTGTTGATTCACAAATAATAGGAACTTGAGCTCATTTTCCACCTCCTTAACATTTTCTGCATTGTACAGGTAGCAGTCAAGAGCCAACTGTTTCTAAGGTCATTGTGTCTGTTTTGGTTTAGGAGATGAGACTTAAACAATTCTGGATCAACTATTATTTTTACCTGTTTGGTTTTTTTTCCAATAACATACGACCAATGAAAATGACTTCCTAGGAACTGTTGAGATACACATGGACCGATCATAAAGCTTTCCTAAGAGCTTGTGGTCTAACCACGGGGAGCATTGGTTCAGTCCTGATTACCTTTCATCTTCCAAAGGTTAATACACTTCATTCCATTCTGTTCATTATGTTGTGGACCTCTCAAAGGGAAGTCTAAAAGCAAAAGCCCTTTGTGATTCTTGCTCCCAGAATGTAATTTTCCATGGGTAGATCTCAGAATAATTCTTCACACAGGAGAAACGAAGACTTATCCTTGGGGAACAGATATCGGGGAAAAAAAAGACCTACAATAGAATACAGAACAGTCAACATTCAAAGTCATACAATTATATATTTTATTTAAAAAATATCTGAATCTCCATACAATAGTTCATACACTTTAAAATGAGGTTATGTATTTGCCACAGAGCCCTGTGATGACTCGCTCCCTATTAAACGTTTGTTCTCTATTTCCTGTTCTCTATTTCCACGGTTCTCTCGGATTTGCATTTCGGTGATACACTTTGGGATCCTCAAGATGAATCATACTACTGAAATGTTAAAATAGTTTCATAGCCTTTATTTAATAAGTTTTTACCATTAAAGGACAGGAATTATATGAGAAGTTTGCAGCCTAACGCATAAGAAAACAATTATTTAGATAAAGGAGATCTGCATGGCTTATTTATTTCTTGTTCTTCAACCTATTACATGACATCATTTTAAGATAAAAGTACTTTGTAATTATGATGCCTTTACTGATAATTCTTTGTTGTACACCACTGGATCTTTCTTATCTAAGCCCAGAGATCTTTTTAGAGATTTTATACTCACACCTTAATGAAGTCCCACAAAAAGTCTTTCAGCCTTCCCAACCCTTTGCTTTGCTTTAGTGTGCTCAAGACAGCATTTTCTGTAGTTTCTCCATTTTAAGCTTTAATCTTTGCCTAGAGGGCAGCAAAACAGCATCTCTGGAGAACTCCAATACCTAAATTTGCTCTCCTTATTCAGCGAAGGACCACAGCCTCTTCTTCAGTATTCCTAATGCTGTGCTAGAAGGTACAGCCAAAACGTAACCAATCTTGGCCAGCGTGGCTTGGCACGGGCACGGCGTGGTTAGCCCTGTCTGTCTCCCCACTGACCTAACAAACCAAGCTGGGACCTGCCAGGAAAGAGCCTCCACTAGCCATTCCCAAAGGGTTTTGTCAAACCTGTTGCCAGCGACCCACCAGCTATGAGGTAGTGTCTCCAACTGCGGGGCTGGAGATTGCAGGACTAACTCAATTATTTAATGACGGGGGAGACATTACTGCTGAGACTAGAACTTGCAGCTCTAGTTTCTGGGCCTAAATGGGGACTGTGAAGAAATGCTGGAAGCAAGACAAGCGTACAACTGTTCAGTTGCAAAATCTAAAACGTCTGTAAGATTTTCTTCCAGTGAGGTATGCAGCTGAGACGCTGCTTCATGGATCAGAAGTCACCTGGCTAGTGGAATGAGAATGCAGATAGGCAAGCAGCCTGGGTGCTCTTTCCTTTTTAATGAAAAAAACCCACATAAATTCAAAACCAAACAATCTCCAGAAATATCTCTCCAGATCTCTCGAAGCTCTGAGGAAAGACACGTGCCCAGTGGGACTTACCCCTCCATTACCCACCAAAGTATTTGAATTCCACAAGAAAACGTACTTGAAGCAGAAGTGAAGTATTTCCTAGATTAGAGCAGATAACACTGAAGTCGAAAATGTTGGAGTCAATGGGAAAAAACACTAGCAAAGAAAAACATCTTAATAACTGAGCAGCAGGGCTAACAAACCTGGCTTCTCATGGCTTTGTGTGTCTTGACTGCCACCTCTGATGCCTCGCGAGGGCTCCTGCTGCAGTTTCATCCATTAGGTGTGACTGGTGTCTTTCTCCTCCACCTTGCTGTCTATTTTCATAAACCTGTACAGGCACATTTTCCCCGTGGTATCCCCTTTTTTTGTCTTCTGTTAAAACCGATCAAAAGGATTAAAAGTTAGCCAGGGAAGATAAAGATGGACAGAAACAGGATATGATAATAGTCTCTCCCCTCTAAAAAAACATGTGCCAGAAAAAAACTAATTACAATGTAAGTTAGCTATTTAGAGATATGAGGGAAAAACACATCCAGGAGTGTCATCCCCTCAGTATTTAGAATTACTTAATCTTTCTGGGAGACAGCAACAAAAATAATAATAATAAAGACTCACAGCTAGGGTCAGTCCCTAGCAGATATTTCCAAATGTTTTCAAGTGTCAGTGCAGAAGGCATAACCCCTGCTTGCAGCCAGAACAGAGCGATCACTTTCTATCTGGTACTGCCTCTGTCCTGTTTCTTGCGCACATGTCTGCTTATGGTGAGCGACAAACCATTTTGACTTTCTTTGTGGATGTTTGAACCCTCTCATAAAGCACAGAAGGCTATGGGAGACCTCAACCAAAACTTACCGGAATTTGAAATTTGCCTGAACTGGTTTGTCTGAGTTCTCTGCTTACACCGATACTCAAAATTCATGGCACACTCATACCTACACTCACAGATTGCTCTGAATAACAAACGCAACCTTCCCTTTTATCTCTGATGAAAATAGAGAAGCAAAGCAAGACAGCTTGTAAAAGCATTTTATATGCAAGACAGATTAGAACATTAGTGGTGTAATAAAGTAAATAAGATGGCAATTGACCTGAGACATGTGGGGTTTACCCCAATTTTTTGTTTATAGTTGAAGGTCGTAAGCTATACAAACCTCTATTGATCAGAGTTCTCTTTGTTTAAACAGAACCTACTGTATTTATTTGTGCTGTTCTTCTAAAGTCAAACAAAAGGGGACAGTTTTAAGTAAATCTCTGCATGACACTGCTGCCATGTGGTTCATTCACTCAGTATACAGATGTTTTCAATCTGTACAGTTTGTCTTTCATATCCATATGAGATGAAGCAGGCTTGATTTAGGCTGGGAATGATGCCAAAGAGAGAAGATACATCATTAACCCTTAATAAACGACTTATGAAGCATCCCTGGTTTATTCATTAAAAGGACTCCATGAAGGATTACCATAACACCTTAGGAGCGGTAAGAAGCCTTTACTTGTCCGTAATATTACGTGACAGGTATTTATATGGAAAACAAAATGCTTGGTGTGGGAGATCCTCCCCTTTCATTCCCTTGCACACTAATATACAGGCTAAAAATAAGCATCTGCCCAAACTTAGCATTCAGATAATGAACATTGTCAAGAATTAGAACGACAGATTTCATTTGGGTTTCACATTGCAACTGACGCGCTGCAAAATCAGGACCCTGTCTCCTGGGCATCACACAAGTCTTTACAGAATTAGTTCTTGCTTTACCACCTTAGTATATACTACGTGTGTATACTCAATACATAGTACAGGCATTTACTCAATTTGTACTACATATAAGAGACAAGATGGTGCCTCTTGTTACACATCTGTGGAACTAAGGCAGCAGATTAAGAGAGTTGCCCAAGGTCACGGGAGAAAGATGTAACCGAGCCAGGAACTGAACTAAACTGCCCCAAAATGCAGCCCAGAGAGTTCCTCACATGACCAACCCTCCTATATTGTTTCTGCTCTGCTTTCCTCAACATCCCTTTCTCCTAACAAACTATTACAGCTCTTGACTAACATTAGACGTGTGTTATGCACAGCATTGGGCTTGTACCGGATACAGGAATATTAGAAGTAGCTACTGGCTTGGAAGCAATTGGGGTAGAAAAGGACAGCTTTTTCTTCAGTTTACAGGGCTTTGCACACTGAGTCTATTCTTACTGTATTATTTGGCAAACCATCTGTTGCATCACTACAAACAAGAAACTGCTGATCTAATGCAACTAATAGACAATCTCATTCAATCAATTTCTTCCTTTATTAAAACATGCAAAACACAGTAGTGAGTTTAAACCCACTGTGCCAATAGTAACATCTCCTGATTTTAGCAGGGAGCAGTGTGGCTTGGCAAATAAATAAAAAAAGATCAGAATTGATTTGTTTTTTCCTTCTACTCCAGCTCATTTAGAAGGCAGAATTTCTCCACACCACTTACCTTAAAAAATTCAGAATTGAAGGCCACTACTCAGAAGCGTGGGCTGAAAAGACTGCTCCCTGCTATAAAGCCTTGTCCCTATAGATTTTATAGCCAGTCCTATGCAGTCAGCAGGAGAAAAAGCCTATGAAGTTGGAAGATATTCTGCTCCATTTCAGGTTGTGTTTGAAGAAGGGGCTATACATAGTCACATATATGTTCAATTATTCATTTTCCAGGAGGTGTTTGAGTCAGGGAGAGCAGGCTCAGCACATACCATAAAAATACTTCTGCTCCTTATTCTCAAGATCTGCACTACAGGTCAAACAAGCTACACTCAGTCATGGGACATTAAGTCCCTGGATCTTGAACTCCAGCTGACTGCCTCACCCAAGCTTTTGGGCTAAACGAGCATCTCCCCAGCCTAGATGCTAAACAAAGAAGTCAGCGGGTCAGGCTTCTCTTAACCCTGCTGCCAAGAGAGCTCCTCTCAGGACAGCTTTTGCACAGCCCAAACCCTCCCTAGACACTGCACAAGCAAGGAATCCGTCGAACGCAGGTTTTTTTCCATCTCCTTCCCTACCATAAAACCCTAACTCCCCCCAATGCTAATCCCAGTACTGGAGACACAGCCCTTTTCTAGCTGACTGGGGGGAATTACTTAATTCGGCACAGCTGGCCCATCCCAGCTCCCCACACAGTGCAGGCAGCCAGTGCACGCAGCTGGGAGCCCTCAGCTCAGCCCGCGTTAACACCTCCCCCCTTGCGGCAGCAGCCCACTGCCATCAGAGGTGAGCCCCATCATGGGAACACGGAGGGGCAACTGGGGTGCCTGGATTGGGAAAGCACTTGCTTGGCTGCCATCGGACTGGTTAAACATCCCCGTTTAATTGCAAGTGCTAAGCACGGGGTGTGCGTGCATGCTGCTTCTCCTAGGGCAGAGCTCAAGGTTGCCTAGCCCGGTCATGTCCTCAGCTTTGCTCATGCTCGTGGCCTCTCTGGGGCATGAGGAGTTTTGAATGTGCAGCTGGGTGGGAGCCTGGAACCCTTGCAAAGCCAAAAGCCCAAAGATCAAGAGGTTCACAGGACAGTGACGGATGAGAACTGGAAATACCCAAAACTGAAGGTGGACAGTTGAAAACAGGTCTCCAAGGAAGGGCTGTAACATAAAACAGGATAATCACCATCTCCATGTTATGGTCTTCAAAGTCTTGGACTCCGCTCCGCTCCTTGGAGGAGCAGTTTTGGGTGCCCCTGCCAGGGAGCGACCAGCATCTGCACATCAAGTATTCTTCGTACGAAAACGTCAGACAAAATAGGGGCACTCACAAATGAAGTCAAGTGAAATACAGTGATTTGCTCCAATTCATAAACCAAGTCAAGAGCAAAACCAACCAGCCCAAAGCCCAAGTCTGCTGAGTCCCAGCCTTATTCACCAGCTATGTAGCCTAAAACCATATGGAATAGACCTTTTTGGAGATACAAACTCCTCTTAAAAACTTTAACAGCAAGCTTCTTCAGCAAGACTATTTTAAAGTCAATTACTTATTTAAATATGGGGCAAGGATGGGGGATTTAGGGGAAGAGAGGGAGCCACGGTTACTGGCCCCTTTTTAGGTTTTAAACCAAACCAGAGACAACAGTCAAACTTGGGACAATCCTGGGTAAACCACAAAAGATGGCAGCACTTCTCGTCATCCTAAAACAACAACATATTTCCAAGTTTTTTCAATCAAAAATGCTAGCAAGGCCACCCTGGAATTTGCTACCATTTTTCCTTACCCAAAGCTATTTTTCAACACAAGTATTGAGTTTACATATTAATACACCACTAAAAACAGGATGAAGAGATTGGAATGTTGGAGTTACTGATTTGTTTGGGATTTTCTAAGAAAAAATAAAATAATTCTGTTCCACCAGGTTTTTTTCTTTCTTTCTTTTCCTTTTTCCTATTAAGTGACTGTTTCAAATTAATAGAAAGAGGATGCAGCATTTCTTGGGTTTTACTTTATGGGTTTTCCCAGCATATGGAATCTTTTTAAACATGAGAAGCTGAGGGTAATATGTTATTATATGCATATTTTAAGTTAACCATTCTTTATATTTCTCTCAAAAGAAAAGATTTACCACATTTATGTCTGAGAAATATGTTTATTTGGAAGATTTACTCCAACTCTACTTATTTCCTTTGCAGGGATGTCAACTGGAAAACTATACTAGCATTTTTTATAATTAAAATTAGGGTGGAGCAGAAAGCAATCATTGCTTGTTGCTTTTTTAGATCGTGGAAGCTTTCTGTAAATCAGACTTGACAGGTTCAAAACGTCGTTTTCTGAGCTTTGTTCCTCTGCCAATAAGGCCATATTTAGGGTGGTGACAGAAATCCTGACCTGTAATGCCAGTGAGCCCACTGGCACTTCTGACAGATCACAGGAACCCACATTTCCAAAAGTGGCTACTATACTGAGCTACAGCTGTTTGGGGAGGAGGTGAAGGGAGAAAGGAACAGGGGGAGGATTTCTAAACACCAAACTGGCAGAAGGTGATGGCTATCGAAAGCTCCAGGTCTCCCAGGAGCTGCTGAGCACTGCTGGAGAGCAAGAGTCACGGGTGAGCTGAAAAAAGCAAAAGCAGCCAAAATCAGCAGCCACAGTATGAAAATACGAAGCAAATATGTATGTGACCCTGTTCACCTCTCCTTAAAATAGGCTCCGTAACAGGAGGTATTACTGGGCTGCCACAAGCATTAACAAACATTTCTAGAAGCTTCATTAGGAATAGTTTGCCTATATATATTGCCAGCCATAGGTGGTATCCATGAACCTGTGGAAACATCCACTGAATCTAGCACCTCAGCTGATACCGGGCCCAGCTGAAACCTAAGTACACAGCTTACTTTTCTCCTTCCCCACTAACCTAAAGTACCAGGATAAGAAATGTGCTACATCCCAAAGTGGGTTTCCCCAAATACAGCTAAAAAAATTACATTCAACTGACAGAAACTAAAGAGAAAACTAGTTTTATGTAAGACTTGCCTGCTGTAAAGAAAATTTCATTTTTGGCTCAGGAAAGACATTTTAATTACACGGGAAAAGTTATATGAAGTTGTTACTAAGCAATAACTGGGGAGGCAGGTTTTTGGATTCAAATTTGCGTGACTCTGGGATTTTGTCTGGGTACGTGTTTAGCGTTTCTGTGTGTCAGAATCGGCAAGTCATGCTGAACATAACATTTCTCTCCTCTCTGTGCTGTAATTCAGCATAGATCTGAAATTTCACAGGAGGGTGACACCAAAATAACAAGGCAGGCTATGATACCTACTCACATGAACTGCCCCTTCCCAAACTGCCCAACCCTTCGCGCAAAGACATAATTCAAATCTGAATTATTGCAGGAAACAGAGCAATCATGTTCCCGAGGTAAAGAAGTGAACCATTGATGAAGAGTGACCACAGCCTGGAGATGCTGGAAAAAAAGGGGGGATGTTATATGAGCTCCTGGGGTGGATGGAGGGTGGCAGGACCAGGAAAGCTGATGTCTCTGGGGGGGTGACAGGCAGAGGTGGAGCCTCCAGCATGGAGGGCTCTAAATTCAGCAACTTCTGAGCATCCAGCTGGCCTGTGGGAGCCGTGTGACAAGCTAGCCGACTCCGAGTTAAACCTAGACTTGCTTCTCCAGACCTTGTTCTGGACCACTGATCTAAGCGATAAACATAAGTGGGTCTAACCAGCAGCCTTGGTGTTACTCTCCAGTTCTGCACAGGCTCTCACACCACCTCCATTTCACAGTGCCACCCACAACACCCCCTTACAGATGCTGTCAGGAGCTGGGCTCCATGGATGATGGTTTCCACATTTTACCGTTTCAAAGGCAAACCGAGCTCAGCAGTGGAGCAGGGGGTATCGTCAAATCAGACCGTAATGTCAGGCTAAGGCAACATGGATGTGCCCATCCTCTGCTTGACATGTCTGGCTCGGCCACACAAGGGAAGTGGAGAGGAGTACGGCCCGCCTGTGTCTCTTTTTTCCCAAGTAGGGTGTGCAAGGAAGTGGAAAGCGCTGTGGAAGAGGCACCCCGACCCTATCAGATGGGGCTGGGACTGGCCAGACAGCCATGAATCAAGAGTCTGTAGGAAGATCATAGACAACAGTTTCTTTTTCTGCCTCATTTTGTATCTGCTTGAAGAGTCTTTGTTGCTCAACTGTTTGTACATCCATTTATTTATTTTTTTTCCCTGCAGCTGTCAAACCACATTGATTTTCAGTCATTTTAACCTGGGCAGGATCAGCAAAGCTACTCCCCCAGGTGAAAAGCCAGGACTGCAAGGAAACGACTCGAGTTGGCTGAATTATCCGATTCTTCTAAGACACAAAGAATTTGTTTGCTTTGCTTATGAGAGCCGAGGGAGGGATGGCACAGAAGGCTAAATCCTCACCATCCCCCTGGTACATACTTCACACTTTGCTATCGATGCAGGCAGAAACGTTTCCAGGGCTTGCAACGCAGTTGGCAGTGTCTTTGCAGAAAAGGACCTCTACGGAGCAAGCTTGTGTCTGAATTACATCTCAGCCCTAGGGAAGATGGTTTCTTCAGTTCCCCTTCAAGGTCAGTTGTGGGGTAACATATGTTATTCGTCTCTCAGTCTTGCTAACAGAAAATCTGACTGAGCGACATGTGGAAACTGGGAAATGAAAATAAACAAAATGAATAAACACATTTAAAGGGCTTGGGGGGAGATAGAATCCCGATCTGCGTGTAACATCCTTACCAAGAGGACAATGCTAAACGAAATTTGGGATTTGCATCTTGATGGGTACAGTAAATTTGAACTCTACATGACTCCAGCGCATCTGCTAAGCAAATAGAGCCACTCTTATTACAGATGTACGGTACAGAGTCAGTGTAAGATCTGGGAACCAGCAAGATCATTGCATTTGTGAATAGCATGTTTGGAGTTTCTTTGTTCTTTTGCTCAGACATTTCTTTTAATAATTAGAGCAAGGTCTTACAGAAATTAGTACATCTAAATGGTGTTTCAGCCCTTCTTTAACACGCGGTAGTAGGATGAACTTGTAAAGCCTCTGTTCCCAGCTCTGCCTCCTCACTCTCCAGCCACACATTTCCAGCTGCCCTTGTCCAAAGTTGGCCAGGCACAGCTGTGAAGCCCACCTCAAGCCCCCAAGGAGGGGGGATGCAGCCCTGACAGCCCAACGAGAGCCCTTCTACCTGCTTGATGATGATTCCTCTCCAGGACAGCGTGGGCACGAGTTTCAGTGCAGTCTCAAGTTATTCCTACCAGGGATCTTCACTTAGTCAGCACAGCCCAGGGACACGTCAGCAAAGCCCAGATGGTTGTCTCAGGTATCCAACACCTTAAAAGATGTTGTTTATGTTATCCCTGTTGTGTGCTAATATTGGGGCGGTTGTAGGCAAAACAGTCATATGTTCTAGACATTCAGGGCTGCTCTTTCCTGCATGCAGCAGCTGAAATCAGACCCCATGGTAGCGTTGTAGCCCTACTCCAGCGGTTCTCATCTGTACAGTCATGTTTGCCATTCCAGCCATGGTAAAGAGTTCCCTCACTGGCTCACCAATGCTTCAGCACACCCACTTCTTTCCTAAGATTTGGCTAAAGATCAGAGCAGCTTGGTTATAATAGCATTTGGCAGTAAAAGTCTACCCAGCAACCTGGCCTGAACAGCTGAAAGGAGAGCAGTGAAGCAAACTAAGAGAGATGATTAAAAGAGACTCAAGACTCCAGAAGGGAATTTCTGGGCACCCCTTACAACCACCATATCCTTGCATTTCTATTTTTGCCTCATTCCTCTGTGTAACACTTTTGTTTTCACTCTTCCTTCCCTTTTTTCTTACAATTAGCAAGGGACAGGGGTGAATTGTGAAGTCAGGTTACGAGCATCTGCCTGAGCCTGTGGGTGTGCATGCAGGCACATGGGCATGGGAGTGCAACCAGCAGCACTGCCAAAGAGAAGAGCCGCAGCCAGGCTAGTGAAAAGAAGTAAATCTGAGGATAGTGAGTTATAGGGAAGAGGGTGAGGAACGTAGAAAAATTATCACAAGAGTTTCTCTTAGCCAGCTGGCATAGCTGCTCCACTAGTGAAAACCTATAGGCTTTCAGTGCAGTATATTTTGTGAGGCATTACAACTAAATTCAACTACAAAATATCATGCAAAAAGGTGTTTCGGCATTTTCTATGGAAGCACTGATGCTGGAACTGAAGTGCTTTTCAACTAGAAGCAAAACCCAAAGCCTTTGCTTTGGTTATTCATGTAACACCATGAGACAGGCTCGGGCTTCCCAGGAGGTGGAGGATACTAGTGCCAAATGTAGGACAAGGAACTCCTCTTCAGGAACTCCCGAGGATCAATCACTGATACAGGCTTCCTGATGGACAAGATTTTGTTTGCAAAGATTCCATGGTTATGGATGTACTCCCTGCAAAGCAGGTTTTGCAGTGCATCTTGCATCATAGCGGCCAGGTCCTGGACATACATCAAAGCCTTCACCTTATGAGTCGCAGTAGACATCAAGATGTGTTGCCTGCTCTGATCTGCGCAGCAGCAGCTCTGCCTTCACAGGGCAGGGTACCACACCTCACACCACCCCGGTGATGTTAGCGGCATCTCAGGGAACAGCCCATGCTCTGAGTAACAGCCTGCTCAGTGATCAGTCCGAGGTGGAAAGCAAATCAGGCAGGTTTTCCACCAAATTATTTCTGTTCTTTGTAGGACTGGTCTGCTGCAGCATATTCACATGGAATTCATTAGCACATCCCTCCTGCTAATCCTCACTGGGTTTAACACAATGGTATACATTGATTTTTCCTGGCCTCTAGGACAGCTGTGTCAAGTCAGAAGCATGTGCTTTGGGACAGGCTGAACCCAGGAGCTTGGCCCTTGAGAGATTAGAGAAATCAGGGCTCTGAAGGTTCACTTGGAGGTTCAGGTGGAGTGAATTTATATAATGATTCAAAGGAAAAATTCTGTCTCTTGAGACCCTCCACCCCTGCCATCTCCCACTTTAAATACCAGGATCCACCACTGTTATCCCAAGGAGACTGTCAGACTCATCCAATGCTCTGACCCAAACCACGAAACAATACAGAGCAGGCTCCAGATTTAAAGACACCCCCTCACACACACGCACCAAAAAGATGTCTTTAGAATTCACTGAACAGGACATCCACTCCACCATCCCACGAACTCCCAAGAACTGTGAGGTGGTTCAGCAAGCTTGCTGCTGACAGTCTCAGCAGTTGAAGAAGAAAAAGATTCTCCTCCTTCTGCCAGCTGTGAAACTGAGCCCCGTCCAAACAGCCTTGGCTCCAAGGCAGCCACCTAATGATTCCCAGGCTTAGTTGAACATCTTTATCCCTCTAAATACCACACAATTTGGGACAGATTCAGTGGCTTTTCTGGACTACCACCATGAATAAACACAAGACACTCCCTGAAGATAAAGGTGGGGGCTTTCTGCTGTATAGTCAGAGGAGTCCAAACCATCAGAGCAATCACAAACATGTGAACATCACTTCTTTAAAATGCTGGCATTGCGGCACCAAGTCACGTGGTTCAACCACACAAACGCTGCCAAAACACTTCATGATATCATGTCGGGAGCCACCCCGCGAACGCCTGTCCTCACCCTGGATCAGCTACAGCTCTCAAACGCATAGCAAAGCCCAGCTGCCATGGAGAAACGTGGTGGCAACGGGTCTACAGCCCCAGTGGGGCAGGGCAGCCTCAGAGGAGGGATACGGGAGAGGGAAGGAGATGGTGAAAGAGATGGCGATTGAACCTGGTAGAGGTTTAGGGAATGGAAGGAAGGACATGAGCAATAGGAAGCAGACTTACCTCACCTTTCAGAGCTTGATCAGACTTGCACTGAGAGCAATGCAATTTATTTCTCCATCTCTTTAGATGTTAAGTATCCAGTTGCATCCAACACTGTGTGACAGCCAAGAGCAAACGTAAAACTGTAGATGTAAAACCGTACAAGTGTGGGTACGTGGAGCTCTTACACTTTCTGGAATACTTCATTAATATTACAATCTAGAACCTCAGCTGTGCCCTAGTAATTCCCACCAGCTGGGAATTTCATTCTATGCTTCGAAATAAATCTCCAAGCCCATGTGCCCTGTACTGCCAGGTTCTGTCATTGACAATGGTGGAGAATTTGTCCACTTTTTATTGTCTGTATTACATCATTTGTTATCCAAAACATCAGTTTGGCCATGAAATTTTCACTACAGCTTATTCTGTAATAAGTCATTTGTGCAATAAGTCACATTCCTAATTTGCAAATTTTCCCTA
>NW_009596765.1:48813-53581 GCF_000690535.1 Cariama cristata
TATCCTTTTTTGTGAATATATTCATTATTCAGAATGATCAGTTGTGTAATGTCAAGTATTATTCTCGGCCCCACCTATCTTCTAAGATAGTCAGAATAAAAATAATTTTGGTGTCAAATTAGGGCACAGGTTATGTTTCTGCTCCATAATTGTGTTTTCAAACTCAACTTCTTAAAGTCGGTCATCTAAATCTGTATTTAAGCATAAAGTAAAAACACTTTTGTCAAAAGTGTTATCTACCTGTTTTTCTGTCACTTTCAGGAAAGACAATGCATTTAGGAGAAAGATTTCTAAGAATAATATTTTAAAATTTCCATGGATTTCAGCATCTCTTCAAATAACAGATGATTATTGTTATTACTACTATTGTGAGGTTTTGGTAATCTCATAATATCCATGTCAAGTTATTTCTCATTGCCAAAATTTGCCTCTTCAATCTGGGCTAAAAATCATTAAATTAACAATCACATGCTCAGCCTGCTAGATTCTGGTGCCTCTCCCCCTTGCAGCCCAGCTTGGTGCTCTGTACAACATGTGCTGGTAGATAATCCAGGTTTTAAAAGCTGACTCCCTCTTTATCGTTATGTGACATTGGCCTGCAAAGTTCAAGGTAAGGCCATTGTGTCTTGAGTCTATTTTTATTGTACAAAACACTGGATGGAACTTAATTATTTTTTCCATCTGCCAACCATTTTGACTAATTGAACCTTTTGGAGCCAGGATTCAAGGCTTCCCAATGTAAACCAGACTCTGGAACTCGGCATTAGCAGAAATGTTGAAAAATCATGAAGGAATTTTTGGTTCTGAGGTTTGGTTCTGTTTTCCAGAGTCTGACCAGGATTCAGAAGAAACCCAAACCCTCTCCTACATATACATTTTTTTTGGGTTCCTTTAATGTCTCAAATTTTCCAGGCATTGAAACTTCCCATTACCAAAAAAGAAAAAAAAGAAATAAAAAATTGAAGGATATAACTTAAAGCCACATAAGTATGGAAATTCCCAGCAAAGGCTCAGACTTCCATTATTTTGGCAAAAGCAGAGCATGCTTGGGCAGCATTAAAAAATGAAGCATAACTTAATACTAGAGGGTTTCCTGATAAGTGCTCTGTACTGAAGATCAGCTTGTTGACAATTCTGCACTATATTTTAATGTTATTTTCACCAATATTTTTTCCCCTTAAGAGGGCAACTGGTGTAGCCAATAAATTCCGTTGCATGTTTTATTTGTTTGATGACCCATAAATAAGTCTCCAACTCCAATAATATTCCATCTCTGATTTTAGCTCAGAATGTGAAATCTTAGGATTGGTGACTCTTCCAGCAGTGGGAGATCACCAAGGACGGAAAGGTGAGAGGTATTATTTTCCAGCAGTGACTTACGATACACCTCTGATGAGATCAGGGAAGCGCACTTCAGATTCTCCTGCTTGGTTGTGAAGCCCAAATGGGTGGCTTGTGCCTCTTAGTTTCGGCAAATCTGCCTTGATTTAGTTCTTTTTAGAACCTGGTATAATTAAGGTGGCATTTCCAGGCTGATGACTACTGCTTCATTCATCTCAGCCTCTTCTACTATTGATGTTTCTTTCAGTTCCTCAACTTGCCACCAGCATCAATGATATGGCACTACAGATGCTTCATCCTTTGCTTTTCATGTCTCTGCTGCTTGGTCATTATGGAAGCAGAAGATTCAATGGCTTCTACCACCATGCTCGTTTCCTTTGACAGAAAACTCATTTTACAGTGTAGCTGTGACACTGGAAATGCTTCACAGAAATCAGGGATCTGTCTGAAATTCTACACTGGAGGCAAATGAAAATTTTTAATAGATCTGGGTCTTAGTTCCGCTAATTTCAATGGTTCGTTTCGCTGTTCTGGCAGTCAGGATCCATTAGTGGAACAGAAGGAGAAGCATGTATAATGCATGTACAGCAACCACATTCTAATCTGAAATTTCTTTTTTCTTTTAAGTTCTTATTTTTTAAAATAAATATATAATGAGTTACTGACAGTACTTAACAATATCTTATACTAGACACTGTAATACCCCAAATAAATACTTAATTTCTGCTTTCCTGCAACTTCACTAGGATTACATCATGTCAGATTACTCTAAGTCTGCTTTAACCCAGTTTGAAAACACTAGTTATTCAAAGATCTTTACAATTCTTCATTTCATTCCTTGAAATACCTTTTCTTCAGCTTCCTTTATAGTTTTTCAAGCCTGTGAAGGCCAGAGAGTTGTTGAAGTCAGAACAAGCCTGCAAGGGAGGAAGTTGGGAAAGCATAAATGCTGTTCAGCTGTCAACAGAGCTCCCTCCCTTCCTCTCCCACTGGCCAGCGGCACCTCATTCTGCTGGGTAGGGATATAGCTAATTTCTGTGCCTAATTCAACCTTCAAACCATTGGATTTGGTAGCAAACATATCAGTAGTTTTTGTGATGTATAAAAGTATCTACGGAGAATGACATGGCCACCATGAATTCAGTTCACATAGGGTCCTCACCGCCCATGAGAGAGCATGTGGTTTTGATCAGAACCACTGAGTAAGAAGGGAGGTGTGCGCTACCTTTAACCACTCAGTGAAGTCATTAACATGCGCTCCCCACCATGAATTAAATTAGTTTAGATTCTACTGACGGTGCAAATAAACTCAGAAGCATAGCTCTACAGGGCTGCAAACTAACCCATTTGAAAAGATTTTCACTGCTTTTGTTTATCATTCCGTATGATAAACAGCTACCTCCCCAAATTATCAGGAAAAGAAATTTTAACCATTCAGCAAGTAACAAAAATTGTTTTAATGATAAATAAAAAGTCACAAAGCTCAGCATGTTCTGCTGAGAACTATTAGTGAGGGAAGATAGCGAGGCCTGTGAATTTACCTCCTCTTTTGTTAACGCTGTTTTCCATCTACAATCCATATACTTGAACAGAACACAGATTCCTTATATAAAAGTTAGGCCCTCCCCCCCCAGAATTTGGTGCTCATTGTCTTTCAAACGCTGCCTAATCTTATGCTAAAGTCTTCCGAAAAGCTGAAGCAATTGAGCTCCTAATCCCACTATGTTTCTTTGAAAATCTGGACCATAATGATGACATTAATTATTGTTGCCTTTGACTTCCCTTCCTTTGTAAATATCAGCTTGAAAACGAACTGTTAAAATAGCCTTCCTGTGGTAGGAAGCACCTTATCTTGTACTTTCGTGTCCCTGCAACATCTGCATGTGGTGCTCTGAACTTTGCTGCTGCCCTCAATTAAAAGCAAAACAAAAAAAAACCAAATCCTTGATAATACTTTGTTGGAAAAGGATCTAAACAATATCCTGCTTATTGCAGAAAACCAACACGGTGTGTTCCTTTAGTGTAGAAAATAAGATGCAGAGTCTTGGGACACAATAAAGTCCACAAAGTGCCCTTCCCTTACCTCTGCCTTCTAATCCCCATCCCTGTGTTCCACAGGCTTTCCAAAGCTCACAGCACTTGTTTCCTGCTCAGTTATCTAAATAGGAGATACTGCTATCTCCTTGATTTCCAAAAATTTCTGGCAATCTTGTAATGTCTATTTTGAAATGTATATTTGGATATATTCTCTCATTCTTTTTCACTCTTAAAGTGTATTTTAAGGACTTAGTTATAAGGATCTTTATTGTCTTCTATACAAAGGCTTTAAAAATAACTATTTACCTGGTTGCATCTGTCAATGAAATTTTAGATGATTTGGGAACCGCCGTTCTTGGCTATGTTTTTCACAGTTAACTGAACAAACAGCGTTATATGACCCTGTCCCAGCACTAAAACCCAAACCATTCAGAGAACGGGACTTATGCAAGCTAGTATCCAAACTATAGCTAGTCTAAAAATACACACGAGAGAAAAACATAAGAAAACAGCGATTCCTTTGGGCCTGAATTTAGCCAAAATTACATCATTTGTGTATGCAGAGTCCATTTTGCCTGAACCAGCGGTGCACGTACAGACTGCGGGCTCCCCCTCATCCCTCCCACATCAATCCCAGGAGATGTGAGCTCCATTAGACTCCTGCTGCCTGCAGATGGGATGCTCTAAACCCCAAACTGCCAGACGATATAAAATGAAGACCAGACTGATACTGGGACAAATGAGACAAGATACCACCATAAAGTCTCTAAAAACAAGACAATAAGCAGCGAGAAACGTGTTTCACTTGCATTCCTATGTTTAAATGTAGCCAGTTGACTGTTCATAATATTTTGTGCAGGCAAAAATGCGATAAAAAGAGAGCATGAGCACAGGCAGGGTGGGTACTGCAGATTTAGGAACCACAGAACAAGTCACGGGATCTCCACTGGCCTCAGACACGCAGCAGTGGGTGTTTTCCCAGAGAAGTGTCTGCTGGAGAAGAGACTCAGGAGTTAGATGGTGGGATGAACGTTTTTCATCTGAAAATGGGTGTTGGCTCCTGTCAAAAGCTGTCTCAATCTCTCCCCAAGAAAGCTATTGCCAATACTTCTGTGCAACTTGGCATGATCATCTGTCTCTTTTCCAGAGAAAACTGCTACCCTGTCTCCACCCTTTTATGTGATAGCGGAGGCTTAGCAACCGCATGTAGACCTCAGTGACAGATGTGAGGTGAAGAGCTCTGTTCAGTATCTAGATAGGGAAAATATAAAGGTCTTTTGTCAAGGCAGTGCAAACATAGGGCATTAAATGCATATTTATTAAATAATTAATATATATAATTTATAATATATATAATTTAATAATAATAAATGCACTATTTATTAAATAA
>NW_009596766.1:0-365 GCF_000690535.1 Cariama cristata
GTGTTGGAAACTATTAGAGAAGGTGGAGTAAAGTTGGGTTTAAAGCATCGGAGGTGCTACTCCAGCGCTGCCTTGTTTAAAAGAAGGGGGCAATTGAGTTGCTTTAACCTCTGGTATTACTGGTTGCACCAGTAGGAAATAAAATTCTTGCCCACCACAGATTTTTTGGTAGCCGGAGCGAGTGACTTAAGTGCTGAAAAGCAGTGCTACTCGCAGGACGATGCGCGGTGGGATTTGTAAAACTTCTAGGGTGAGCGCAGTAGAGAGATGCACCTAAAAGTTGTTGGGGGAGGGAAAAAGAAAACCCAAAGATTAATATGAAATATTCCGCTGCGCAGGAATACGTCGCTAATAAAACTAGGAAA
>NW_009596766.1:376-5048 GCF_000690535.1 Cariama cristata
AGGAGCGTCGTAAAGCGATTGAAGACATTAACGCAGTTATTCAGCAGATTTATAGGGACCAAGATCTTACGCAAGGTAAGATTTACTACCTGTCTGCGTGCAAGAGAGTTCCTTTGTCGTGTGTATCAGCTGCCTCCTCAACTCTAAATAGTAAAATAATAAAAAAAAGAGTAAAAAAAGAAAAAAAGGGGAGGGGAGGAACCTGCTGGTGTTGCTGAAGAGTAAAACTTACGGTACGTTCAAGTGCACCGTCAGCCGCTTCAGGTTATTACTCGGCTTTGTGGACGCTAGATAAATGATTAGCTGGCTGAAGAGATATTTTATTTATTTTTTTTTTTAAACCTGCAGTGCGGATGCAGCTGCAGCTCGCGTCGCTCGGCGTTGCGGCTCTTATCTGGGCCACCGGTATTCTCTTAACCTGGCTGTATTTAACGCACGCTTCGCTTGGTTCTTCCCCAAAATGGAAGGCACTTTTGATGCCGGTGGAAGGGCTAAAAATGAGGTGCCGGGGGTTAAAAACTGACTTTAGAATGCACGCTGGTGTAAAACGTGGAAGACAGTCCAAATCCCTAGATTATTTTCCGGTTAATAGCGTCCTTATTTTCTTTTTCAGATGTCGGCATGGAACATTTTATTAAAAAGGTGGAAGCGGCTCACTGCGCTGCCTGTGACCTCTTCATCCCGATGCAGTACGGCATCATCCAGAAACACTTGAAGTCGCTCGACCACAACCACAACCGTCGGGTGAGTGGGCAGCCTGGCACCTCAGCGGGGGGGGGGAGGATCTTGCAGGCCTCGGAAGGACAAATTTGGATGATTTTTCGTTCCTGTGGTTCCTGAAACCAGGGAGAACTTTTCTTCATCCGTTTCAGTGCTTCTCTCCACATTCTGCATTTAATTTTGACGGTTTTTGCGTCCCCAGAAACTTCTCTCCGCAGTCTGCATTTAATTTTGATGTTGTTATGTCCCCGGAACCTTCCTTTTGCAAAAGCTGATGAGCAAGATGTTAGTGGGATTAAAGCACCTTTGGCAAAGCCTCGTGCCAATCTGAAAATGAGATCTTGCGTCTTTTGCCTTGTTTCTTGCAAAATAAACAGCTTTCTGACTTCCCCGCTTCCACGTACGCGTAGGATGATGTCGTTACAAGCTTTACTACACCCACGAGCAGCGATCTGAGGCGACGGCTGTCAGACGACAGCTCTTTCTAGGTATAAAATACATCTGTCGGCACGCGACTGTAAGTCTTGACGCGTTATTGTGACGATGTTGAGCAGGCTGCGTTACCATCTGCAGCGCTCGACTGTTCCGTCGTACTTTGCTCCCTGCGCCTCGGCAGAATCAAAATACATCCTTTTTTTTTTTTTCCCTTCTTCTTTTTCAACTTCACTCCCCAGAAAGATGAAACGATCCTGCTGGTGGAAGTGGGTTTAAACAACCCACGTGACTTTTCCTTGGCTGCCTGATACTCACCTTTCTGAAGCACAGAATTGAGGGAACGTGCCAAAAAAAAATTAAAATACTAGATTTCTTAAATATTGCTGTGTTGTCACCCAATTACCTAAGTGTAGCTTGTCGTCTGCTGCTGAGCTGGGACTAATTACTGGCCTCTAAGTTAATTCAGAACAAAATTTAAGTGTGTTTTTTGTCCTCCCGTACAGGCTATGATGGAGCAATCCAAGAAATCGTCGCTAGTAGTTGCGCGGAGTATTCTCAACAACAAACTGATCAGTAAGAAACTGGAGCGGTACCTGAAGGTAGGTGTTTGCGGAGCGGCTCGGTGTTGGGGCAAGCTGGTAGCAACACTTTCATGCTGTAGGAATTTCACGGTAGCCACCGTTGACTACTGAGGGCGCTTATTAGCTGATCCGTGAGGCGATTTTGGGGAGTTTTTTGATAATGTAGCGGATTCATGGTTGTGATCGTCGAGTCTTTAGAGCGCAGATGACTTTGTCTGTCATCTCTCGCCCCACGTTACACCAAACCCTGAGCAAACGGGGTGAGCAAAGCCTCCGGCTTAAACTTCGGCCGCAGTCCTGAGCGTTGCGCCGTCGCCGTTAATATTAGAGTTGATTTGAATTCTCGAGGCGGCGTCTGTTTTTGGGGAGCTGCTCGCTTGACTGATTGCGGTGCAACCCTAATGCTCGACTTGTTGGGAGGGTTTGCTGGCGTGCGAATTCCTCAAAGCGACTCGAGATAAAACTTGCAGCAGATGAATGTTTGTCTTCTCTTTTCAGGGCGAGAATCCTTTCACAGATGACCCAGAAGAAAAAGAGGAGCATGAGGAGGGAGAAGGGGGACCCAGTGGAAATGTAGAGGAAGGAACGGCGGAAGGAGCAGATGAAAACAAGGATGAGGAGGAAAATCCAGAAGAAGAGAATCCAGAGGAGGAAAATCCAGAAGAAGAAAATCCAGAGGAGGAAAATCTGGATGAGGAAAATCCAGAAGAAAACCCAGAGGAGGAAAATCTAGAGGAAGAAAACAAGGATCCCGAAGAGAACCCTGAAACAGAAGGAGCAGAAAATGAGGAGGAGCGAGAAGAAACGGGGACAGAGACAGAAATCGAAGCCCAGCCACAAGCACAAAGAGAGGTGGAGCCGGATGCAGAGAACGCGGAGGAGCAGACCTCTCCGCCTGCGGAGGAATCTCTCCCTGAGGAAGAAGAGCAACAGCCAGTAGAAGGCGTGGAAGTAGAAGATGAGGAGGAAGAAAGTGAGGAAGCTGCTGCAGCACAAGAGGATGAGGATGCGGAGTAAACTCTGGAGGGGGAAGCTGATGTGTAAAAGACCTGACATATTTTGTTGTTTGGTTTTTGGGTTTTTTTTAAAAAAACCATAACTGTACCTGTGAATTTCATAGCACATGTTTTGAGTTCTCATTCTACTAAACTCACTTAGGCAGTGGAAGCCTTTACCTGTAAAGTGATTTTATTTTTTTTTTTCTTTCTTGGAAAATAGGAAAATTTTTTTTTTTTTACCAAATCTTCATTTTTAGTAGCTAGGTTTTGTGCGGTCTCTGTTTTTTAGATGGCTTTGTACTAGGAGAATTTCCTTTTGAAGCATGTGTGCAAACCAGTGCTACTTCACGATCTGGCAAACGAAACCTCTTTCCCCTTGAATCGAAACTTTTCTATATTTAACAAAGATGTGGTTTGTCCCCTTTAGCCTGTCTGTCTGGAAACATCAGAAATTTGGTTCCGGGGTTTTAATTTCTACAGCGTACGCCGTTAAGGTTCTGCATAACTTCCATGTGACTGTAATATTCCCCCTCCCCCCATGTTTTATTCTTCCTTTTAACGCGGAGCGAAACTTAAGTGGTGTCAACATTGTATTGTTTGTAAAATGCTTTCATTTTAAAGGTGAATGTTTTGGTGGGTGGAGATAAAAGGACTGTCCTGAGATTCCCTCTGACTCTGCCTTAATTTCTGGTGCCCCGGTAAAGCTTGTGAGAGGTTGGAGGCTTACAACCGGTCTACAAACGCCGTGTCCCCGTGTTCTGGTTTTGTTATTTGGGTTTGGCTCAGCTTTCCTCTCTTCGTTCAGCGCTGCAGACGGAGCCGACTTACTCGCCTGCGTTAGCAGTAAACCCCTGGTTGAAGCTGTCATCGGTTAATCATCACCTGGAGTACGGATTCTCCTTCGTGAAATAAGGGAGAAATAAGGATATTTGTTTCCATGACACCGCAGAGGTTATTCCTGCTACGGAGAGAAGGCGGCTGGGAGCTTTCCTGCCGGATGGGTTGATGGATAAGGATGTGCTTAGCCTTGAATCACCGGCGTGATGCCATGTCCAGTCTTACAAACCTCCAACTTGGTGTAAATTGTTTGTACGAGAGAAATTTCCCCCCCAGTGATGGGCAGAAAGGGAAATTTTAAGCATTAATGTGAAGACAAAAGCACGGAAGCTGCTCCCGACCTCGAACCTTTTCCTCCAGCGCGGATCCCTGATGGCAGCGACTGCCGGATGCTTCCGCTGTGCCCATGAAGATGGGATTGAGAGATGGATGAGCCGAGCTCCGTGAGAGGGAACGTTTCACCTGCTCCATGCCAGGGAGATTTATTACCCATGAAAACATCGAGCTTGGATCTTGAACTGTTTATCCTGGCATCGCCCGCTCGCCTTCCCAAGCGGTGAACCCCTCTCCTGCCAGACGGACATCTCAAATTAGTCCTGGAAGATTCTTTTCCAAACATAATTGATAGTCTGAGTCACTAAATACCTCATCAGGGCTGTAACGAATTTGGGCTCGTTCCTTCTTGTGTGGGTACGGCTTGATCCCAGGGTCGACCCTGCGAGCTGTTGGGTTTTGAGGGAATCGGCCGTCGCTTGCTTCCACCTTTTCCATGGGTTTAATCGGACGTTTACCATTTAGGGGATGTTTTAACACATTGAGCCTGATCCCCAGATCTTGTTTTGATGTGTGTTTTTGTGCAGAGTGGTGTAATTATCGTTGAGCGTCGTTAGCGCGCTGCGGGAAGGATCCGGGTGCTTTGGAGGATGGTGGTGGTGCTTTAGGGGGATGATTTTGAAGGCTGTAAAAGACAAGAGGAGGGCGCAGGGTTAGGAAGCTGCCTCGGAAGCGTAATCTTCACACATTTTTGTTTTTTCTTGGAAGGCAGACAGGCATTCAGCTAGCCACATCATCTGTTCAAATTTAGCCTGTGCCAAGCAAAGA
>NW_009596766.1:5063-8597 GCF_000690535.1 Cariama cristata
TTTTACAGCTGCTGGTTTTTTTCCTCCTTGCTCAGCAGAGCTTTGTGGTGATTTTTTTTTTTTTGCAGCTTTTCTCCTGCTTTTCTCTGTAGAAACCCTCCTGGATTTAATTAGCCGGTCCCATCGTGATGAAAATAACTGGGCTTGGCTTTATTTGAAGGGTTAAGACCTGCGCTCCGCTTGCCGTTTGCTGCGTTTGAGGATCGATGTTGTAACCGGGGCGGGTTTTCAGGAAGCATTATAGGGAAATAACTTTGATTGAAAGTTTACTTAAGAAAATGGAGATTCTTTAACGGGGATAACCTTAAATATTGGGTCCTGAAAGTGGTGAGATCTCCGTGAGCCAGCCGTTCTTTTTAAAAACAGCCAAATCCCCACCTTGATTTGTAATATAGTGAGTTACACCTTCCTTATACTTTCCCTTTTCTACTTTATTTTCTTACTTTATCCTTTCTGCTGCCTGTATTTTTCTAACACACCGTTGTACCGGCTTGAGAAATGAATTTTGAGGAGAGGGGCCGGCGAGTGTGTTAAATCAACTGGGAAGTAGTGTATTTTTTAGGAAGAGGCTCTTCACCTCCTGGTCAGGAGGGCCAGTGGCTCTTCCCATCCCCTTTCCCTCGCTCCAGAAGCGTTGGCATCAATCAAAATATAGAAGTTAATTTTATCCCTTTAACCGCTTTTCAAGTCAATTAACAGGCACGTTGTGTGTTTTGGACACTCCTCAGCTGCATTCTGCTGAGCTTTCTACCTTGTGGTGACGGATTAATTGTACAACAGCCCTTCCCTTGGACTCTGAGCTTTGTGTTTCCTCGCAACCAAAGGTCTGGCCAAGGCGCGAATCCTTCTCGAGAGGCAGCTGGGGCATGCGAGAGGTGCTGAGCCCAAACCGAAAGCCGAGCAGGATGGATCTTGGGCTGCGCACGATCTGCAGGAATCTCATCCCTAAAGATGCTGCGGACTCGGGGCACGTGAGCGGAGAAGAGGCAAGGAAATAAGCCAGGAAGGGCTCGGAGAAGTCAGTGGGTGCTCAAATCCTTCTGCGCCAACTTCCCTGTAAATGCTTTCCCTAAACGAACTCTCTCAAGAAAATCGTTGAAGAGTAAGCGATCGCGTAGAGTTCACTGCAGCTCCTGCGTGCTGGCTGCTACGAGGGACAGGCTTTAGGGTATCGGTGCTATACATCTGTCCGTTGCTCGATTTACGCCCATCGGGATGGTTTTTCAGATGCAACCGCTTTTCCCTGAGGAAAGGTGAGCCGAATTACTGCTTCGGCTTGTTTCCTTCCACGCTCCATACATCTTCTAGCCATATGCTGCGTTGATTTATTGGAGAACACGCAGTTAAGTGCCACAATTCAAATTCATTTAACTTGTATTTTCTGATTGTTCAGTCAAGATCTCAGTTTCTGCTAATGCTCTTGGGTATTAGGTCATGTTAGTTAATAATAATTATAAACACGTGCACCACTCTCACTCCTGCCTGATCACCCCTCTGCCCGGTGCAACCTGCTTCTCCTCTAAAGCGGTATTTTCGTAGCACCCAAACAAGAAGGATCCGGAGAGGAGATTGCAGGAAAAAAGTCCAAGAAATTGCAGGTTTTGAGGCGAGCGTTGGGGTGTTTCGAAGCAGACAGCCCCATCTCCTGGCAGGATTTCCTGCAGATGTGCCTGGGCTCGGAGCTCTGCTTCCCTCCGAGGTCTCTGAGGCTGTGGGGAGCATCTCGCAGCGAGGAGTTTCGAGGCGCTCGAGCTTGCTGGGGTATCTTTTGGGTCATCGGCAATTAAGGATGGCTGGTAGAACTTGTTTCGGTGGCGTTACGTATAGAAGCATACAGATAATGCAGCATGGCGGCACTGATTGAACTCCTTACTCTGATTGTGAAGTTGCCAACAGCCTCGTGTTCGTTTACTTTAATTGTTTTAGATGAGAAACACATGAACAAGCCTTTAAAAGGTCCTAAATTGAGGACTTCTTTCAAGAATGTATCACCCAGAGCGTTGTTTCATAGTCTGAATGTTTCCAGGGTAGAAATCCATATGTAACCTATAAGCATTTCCTTAAGGTATGGAAATAATTCTTGTAGGATTCTGTGAGTCTCCAATCAAGCTGCTGAAATGGTCACTCGTTATTAACGCAGACCTTAAATCGTTCCCCTTTCCTTTGTAGAGTCAGGAAGTCAATTTATCTCAGCTCTAGTACCTGGCTGCTGTGATAATTTCCAGATTTAATGGGTAAAGATTCCTTTTAGGTGCGACCGATCCATCTTCCATGTCCTACGGAAGCAGCTCAGGCATTTGTTCAGCTTTTCTGTCTAAAATCGTTGGGGTTCTCTTAGTTGATCTCTGTATTCTGCAGGATTTTTCCTTAATTCTGTTAAAAAACGTTATCATCAGTGTCTGCTTGTGCCATTCTGGCATCTGAGAGGGCTGGAGTAACCCCTCTCTGCTCTTGCAGTTTTTATTTTCCCCCCTCAAACTACCTCGCGGTGCTTCCACTCCCGCTCTGCCGCCTCCATCGCATTTTCTAGGAGTTGCGGCCGCAAACTGGGAGCATCGAATGAAATCACGCAGCGGCAGCAGCGCAAACGAAAGGAGGTTGTTCCTCGAATGGCTCAAAACTGTGGGATTTCTTGGGTTTTAGTGGATTAAAATTAAAAAAAGGAAAAAAATAAATCCCTTGAGGAGCAACATGCATGGCTGAGCCACAAAATGGGGATATTTTGGGGGAGCAGCATTACTCTCTCACCCTGTTTTTACCCTCCAATGGATGAACGTTGACCTGATGGTTTTACTCCACCACCGCTCCCCTCTTCCATGGTGAGCTGTTGCTATTCCAGGACTTTTCCTAGAAGATTTTTCTCCTTTTTCCACATTTTTTTTTTTGTTTTCTTTTACGCTCCATTGATTGAACCTTGCTGGAGTTGAAGAATTGCCCTCTTCCTTGCAATAAGTAGCTTCGATTTATACTGGGCAGAGCCAACATGCCACAGTCCTTCATCCTTCAGGTAATTTATAGTGATTTCTTTTGTAATTTGAACTAAAAGTGTGTCCTTCGACTGTTTGCGCTTCGGTTCAGGTAATAAAGGAATGAAATAGGTCTGGAAAAGGACGTGGAGCTTGAGGAAGACCACGACATGGTTATGGTGGCTTTTGGGGTACAGCCTGCCTCTCCTCAAAGGCCCACCTTGCGTCTCCTCAGCCGCCGGTTCACTTTTAAGCTGTTTTATTGTGTTTTGGGGCAAAACCTGAGGAAAAAGCCATTTGTGTTGGGCTGAAGCCCTCGTCACCGCTGCTTTTCAGGCTGTGCTTTGGCTGTAGCGTAGATCCAGCTTTAGGGATCCTCCTGCTATGTGAGGTGAAGGGTTTTGAGGGGGTGATGCCCCTTGGAGCAACTTGTTTGGGGCTGGGGCTGGAGGACGCCATTACTGTGGGGGGCTGGGGTCGAGAGTGAGGGGCAGGGGAAGGGCCCGGTGTCATAGCTGGGGCCTCGGGGGCTCCTAGGGAAGGTCAAGGGTCGGCTTGGGAGCCGAGG
>NW_009596767.1:0-7220 GCF_000690535.1 Cariama cristata
CTCCCTGGGACATCTCAGCTTTCCCATGTTCAGCAAACCCTTCAGCAACGATGTCCCACCAAGGTGCCCCTCTGCCTCCAGCAGCCCAATGAGCCTCCCAGCGGGCTGGTGTGATGGGTCACCCAAAATACGTCCTGGTGGGCAATACCACCAATCCACACCATCCTTCCATTACCCACAGGACCAGCAGTCTCTCAAAGCCTTCCCGAGCCCACACAGCCTCCCTCATGCAGCTGAAGCCTCTTCCCACAGGGATGATCGATCTCCTCTTTCCACAGAGACATGGTGGACCCTACTCACATTCAGTCCGCTCCTCTATCCAGGCTGACTGACCTTATCCCACTCGTGCTGAGAGTCCACCTTCTTCTCCAAGAACTCCGCCATCCCGACGCCCATCTTGTGGCAAATATCCGAAATCACGTCCTGATAGACCTTTGACAGGTTCCTGAACTCCATGGAGATCTGCAGCACAAACCACCACGAGGTAAAAAAAGCAGACAACGTCAGGAAAAAATAGCAGAGCTCAATATTTATTAAGAAATCAGAAAAAGACTGTTTGCCAGGCTCTCATCCCACCCTGGCTGGAGATCTAGGACAACTCCCACAACCAGAGTTGTTTCAAGGCCTTTAAAGCACAGGCTAAATCTGTTCTCAGTCTAAACGGTACGGGCTCTGGCGGTAGATCAGACACAGCAATATCTGTGGGAAGGTTTTGTGGCCTTGGACTAGTACCATCTGGCAGTTGCAGGACAAAACTAGCTACGCCTGGTGCACACAGATAGTATTTTTGTAATTTGTGAGAGCACTCCATTACACCAACCACGAGAAAAGACAGGGGAGGTTTCCAGCGCTCCGTTCTCCTGAGCCCTCTCCAGCTCTGGCTCTGCAGGGCACATTTTTCACAACTGGAACGGCATCAAGCAATGGAGAAAGTCAGAAATCCTTCTTCTGCCTGTCCAATAACATGATTCAGTGACTCAATCACTCTCACACCCAAAAAAAGAAAATTAAAAAGTGCATCCTCCTCTTCCCAAAACTGTGAAGCATCACGTTTTATTGTGCTAAACTTTATTCTCCATCAGTGGGTAACTACAGCCAGCCCAGGGTGTGTGTCCAAGGACAGCAGTCTGAATGATTACAGCCCAGACACCTCTGCAGATCCAGGCTCTCCTCCCGACTCTATCCACGGCTGCTGGCATGTCCTTGCCCTGTGTCTCTGTCTGTAAAATATGCATATCTCCTCTGCTTCTGTCTCAATGATTTCAATCTACTACATAGAGAAGCACAACCTGTGAGTACACCTCTACCAAATATTATTAAAATCATACCTGAACGTGAACTCAGATTGCCTGAGTAACACATACAGAACAAGAGACAACAACAAAGTGCCATAAACACCTTCTTAAAAGCTTTTCTAAAGTACCAAGCCATCCTTATCTCTATCACTATACATCAAGAATCCCCTGATACAGCCATCTCCTATAGAGCAACCCAGATAGGGCACAGCCACTGTTATCCCAAGGCTGAGCATCAAGATTTACAATACACCTCGGTTTTCCAAGCAATTATCCTATTCCCACTGCTAGGGAAAGCTTGAAAAGGGTAGAATAGATTTTAAATGGTAAAAAGCTGAACAAAACAGAACTTTCTCAGAAAATGAAATGCTCCTCGCTATAACCATTATACTTTTTCTTAAACAGAGCTTAATAAAAAATAAGAAATAAACCTAGCTATTCTTGATCAACATGGGAAGTAGCGTGGGCCAGAAACCACTTCTCAAGGACACTCTGGGATGCAACCATGCTGTTCTGCACGCTGAGTATTTAATGGCTTGGACATGGCCAGACTTTCTCCATCAGCCTCCAGGTCAGAGAACAGGCTCTAACACTGCTTTAGCTTGCTAGTGGAGATGCAGACTTTCTGTGGCTTCCTTTTAGAAGGATCTCTAGAGCAATAAGACTATGGGCAATATTGTTACTAACAGTGAAGGTGCTTTTTATCTTATAGGCACATCAAAGATCTGCAGACTCCTGTAGCTGTAGAGCAGATCCTGCAGGACCGCTGCAAACGCTGGTCCATCCATAAGCCCAGGTGCCAGACAAGATCTCCTCCTCTCCCTGTTAGGGGTCACAGGACACCCAACCCAGGCAACGCTCAGCGTTGGGCAACAAACCCAAACCACTCTCCACATGGCAATGGTCATTTACTCTTCCAACGTTTTAGAGCTGGCACTTTTCCACAGCCAGATTACCTCTGGTTCATCTAGAGAGCTGCACAATGTTTGGGTTTCTCACTCCAGCTCTGCATCCAGCCCCACATCCAGGTGATGTTAGCTCTTCTGAAGAGTTACGGGCTCGCCAGGGACCACAGGAGCTCAGCAGGCACAGGCAGGCGTTAACGTGGAGAGACAAACACATACACAGAGGTGACACAAGGAGGTGGATGCCTTACCGTGGGGAAGTCTTCGAGCACCTGCCGGTCCTTCTCTTTGCTCTCCATGTATTTCCACTCTGGTTGATAGAGATAGGAGTGAAACTCGTGCAGCATCGGGACCTTTACATCTAAGCTGATGGTCATGTCATCCTCTATAGTGTCCAGGGCACGGAGAACTAGGTAGAATATACAAACGGCATGTCTGGGGAGGGGAGAAAAGAAAACAATCATCCCTTACTTGGGACTGCCTATTTAGGCAGGACAAACAGCTTAGATTGCCAAAGGCTGTGTGGTTAGAGGCACTTCAAGCTCAACACGACACACACTGCCAGGCTGTCGATGCCTTTGGAAGACGCAAGCACTTCCAGAACAATCTGCTTTCACGTTTCAAGCGATACAGTATTTCAGCTCTGAGCAGAAGAGAAAGCGGCGATTTGAAAACCTTCCCGGCCCCCACCGTTGTATCCCAGTGTCTCCTATAGTTTGGAAAACAGCTTTGGTCAAGCGATGCCCACATCCAATCCCTCCTCCATCAAATCATAGAACGGTTTGGGTTGGAAGAGACCTTTCAAGGTCACCTAGTCCAATTCCCCTGCAATAAGCAGGGACATCTTCAACTCGATCCAGGGTGTCAGCTTCCCCAGCCCTCATCCGGGGACAGCGGCTGACCTCTGCAGTACTGGAACGCAAAATAAATGCATTACAAATGTGCTGCTCAAATCCCAGGGTCACAGGAGCAGGCTAGGGATGGAAAGCACCACCAGCAGTACTTCCCACCTACCTCGCTCATCATCTCCTTGAACTTCCACCCGGAGCAACGGAGATGCCTCCGCACAAACTCCCCATGGGCTGAGGGCCGTGAAAGCCGCAGCATACCTGAGCTGGGTTACGAAACCCAGGGGTTTTTTGTCTTTCATGCAGAGAATTACGGCTTTTGGCTTTCTAAGACCCAGATCAGGGAAGGGACAGGCCTGTAAGGTCTTGCTGGGCACTGCCAGATCCAACCCTGCAAGCAAGGCCACCGCTCGCTAGGACCCAGAGGACAGAGGTCAGCTTATTGGAAAAAGCAAATGTAAAATAAGGAAGCGGAAAAAAAAAAAGCAAGTGTACTTTTCTTATCACTTCCCCTCCTCTGCACCCAGCACCCTTTTATCCCATTTTGGGGAGAACAAGAGGGTCCCTCACCGCACAACAGGAAGGTCAGGACTGGCAGATAGAGGCAAAACACTCTGTATTTTTAAATCCCCGTACACAAGATGCTGGAGCCTACCCACATGTCCAAGCACCCCAGGGGAAAGATGCTGGAGAGCCGCTTCCCCTCCCGGTCCCCACTGCCCCTGCCTTCCCCTCCCCGTCCCCACGTTTCTGCAGCTGAAGCAAAAAAAAGTCCTGATGGTGAGAAATACCAGCTCTGACTCCAGGATTTACGAAAAAAAAATAATAAACTCCCCTAGCTCTAAATGAGCACAGTGATACTTCAAGGGAATGATGTGTTTATTAATTGTTCAACAAATGGAAACTAGCTTGGACTGCTTAATTGGTAATTACTAGGCAAAAGTGTTGCTCTCCTGGGATGACAATGTGCAAGCGGTGATTAAGCAGCCAGAAAAAAATCGACTGGCTCTTAGAGCCAATGCTGTTAAATTTGGCATTTTTTTCTTAATTGAAGTGCAGTTAATACCTCTGTCAAACCACACATCCTAGTCCTCACGAGCATCTCTCTCGTGCCCTCCTTTTCCTTTGCACGACTGAGTTTTTCCACTTCAAGCGGGCTGCAAACCGAGACGATGCAAGTGCCCAGGACTCCTACACCCTTTCAGCAGCAACCTCCACCGGCAGCAAACACGAAAGGCAGAGCAGAACCTGAAATGCTATCCCAGAAGCACTTCTCACATCTACACCGTGTCAAGAGAAGAGCTAGCAATAACTCTAGAGCCTAGCATAGTTAAAACACTTATTTAAACCCACTTCTACAGGCAAACCTTAACTGCATCCCTAGCGTCCATCATATATTGAATTTAGCTCCGTGGGGACTGGGGTAAATCAAAGGAAGAAATTTTTCACGCTGAGGGTGGCGAAACACTGGCAGAGGTTGCCCAGAGGGGTGGTCGATGCCCCATCCCTGGAAACATTCAAGGTCAGGTTGGACGGGGCTCTGAACAACCTGATGGAGTTGAAGATGTCCCTGCTTATGGCAGAAGGTTTGGAGTGGATGGCCCTGAACGGTCCCTTCCAACCCAAACCATTCTATGATTCCATGAAATATAAGATCATAAAAACAACTACGCAGTGAGCGCGGTCTGCCTGCAGCTCCCCATTTCTCTGCGGGGTTCCCAAGCAGCATGGTCCCAGCTGGGCTCCAACCCGAGATCTACGGCGATGACAGGGGCCAACCAAAGCCACACAATCTTCACCAGGAAACATGCGTGACAGTGCCAGGAAGGGGACACTCCATCATTACCTCCCCCTTGCACAACTGGAAGCTCCCATTTCCAAAGAGCAAGCCTGGTTTCATCTCAGAGCTCAAGCTCCAGCCCTCTCCTAGCTGCAAGCTCCCCAATTCCCAGGTGAGGTCTCCTTTCTCTTTGCCACCACATTGACCCTCTGCCAGCACAAGGCTGGTTCTCTCCACAAAGCAGCTGAACCTGGAAGGAATTGATCCTGAAGGGTCCCGGGGCCAGGCAGGACCGTGGGGTGGGCAGCAGGGGAAGGCAGGAGCATCCCTCTCCTCTCCACCACCAGGACAGGAGTTACAGTGTTGGCTCAGCTGCCAATAAAACTGCAGTTTTAAGCCTCCCACCTTCCAAAAAAAACCACCCTAATCCTAGAGCAACTGGCTGGACGTGGTCCCGGCCAGCCAAACACCCAGTTTATGAGGCCAAAAAAAAAAAACAAACAAATAAGCAAGAAGGAACCAAACATTTTAGCTCAACTACCAATACCCTGGCCTGGCAAGCACGGCTCGAAGCACCCATCCCGAAGGTCTCCGTTTTCCAACATTCCTCGGGGGATGCACGGAAACTCTCCCGCGAGCAGGGATATGAACCAGGGAGCAAGAGCTTCACGCTTCCCCAGCCTTCAAACAAGGAGATTTCATTCCAAAGAAGTTGCAAACAGTTGTGGCAGGGGAGGGCACCGGGCTGCGATGTAGGACACCGCGCTCGGGAGCGGACCCCGGGCAGTGCTGCCCTTCTCAACACGACGCGGTGGTTTTAATGCCTGACTCCTACATCACCACCTCCTTCAACCAGCAAGCACAGAGGCAAATATTAAGCAGTCTGTAACCACAGGGGTTCAGTTTAACCCCCTAATGGGGTTAACATCAATGAAAGCATTTCTTTGACACGACCCAGCAAAATTAATTCCTTCGGTAAGCTTGCCGCTCTGCCTATTTCTATATTCTGCCTATTTTGCATTTCCCTCTTTTGGCTCTAAACTCTTCGGCGGAGTTACTGTGCTTTGAAAATAAACTTCTTGTGATCCACTACAGAGCCAGCCGTAATTCAGCAGCAGTCCCTACGCAGTCGGAGGTTGCAAAGATCCGGCAATAACATTTTTAGGATGCCAGGCAGAAGTTTCTCTGCCCCGAGGGGATGGAGCCTTTCTGATCCGAGCAAGCTGCAACGCAAGGATTAAAGAACAGAAAAGACAGACGAGAAAGATAATTGCAGAAAGATTAAGGAACGCACATCGCATACTGATACTGCTAACAGGTTTCAAGGTGGTTTATTGATTTTTATTTTTTTTTTCTTTTTTCCCTTGTATTTCTACATTAGCTAATATACCAAGCATGGAAAAAGAGTTTAATTCTTGGCCTCACTCGTACCTTTCCACGCAACCCTGGCCAAACCGCTCCATTTCTTTACCTTTCCTGTAAAAGAGGCCGCAGACGCCCATTTCATAAACGCTGGATGACAACTACAGGGCATCATCCAAAATGCCAAACCAGGGCTCAGAAACCCAACAGATAACCCAGTGTTCAGGCTGGCGCCTGCAACTGCTCGGCAGAGTCGCAACCGCAGCATTAGACGTGTCCGGTACAACCTACAGAAACCTCTAATTTTGATGATTAATCCAGTTCGGGATTAACTGGAAAGAGGTCTACATGCTGAAATCAGTCACTACCGTATGAATATAAAGAATTATGTAGAGCACGTATATACGCACGAGGGCTCAGGGCAGCTGAGCTTTGCATCCTCTGTCACTATTACCATCTGAAGCTTTCCTGCACAGGTCAGCAAAATTTGTACAGTAAAAAATGAGCGTGCAAGCAAGCCCCCTCTGATAATTGCATAGGTTTTGAGGCAGCTGCTTCCAAAAGCATCGTCCAGGCAGGGTCCAGACCCTCGGTCAGCCCCAGATTTTTTGCTCACCTCCTCCCGTTGGCGGGGCCACGTCTCTCCGGCCAGCCCAAAGGCCAACGCCAGCCTTGGCACTGCCAGGACACATTCCCAGGGTGTCACAAACAACACATGGCCAAGCGCCACGTTTAACTGTCTGCTGGCCGAGAAGCTGTAGCGTCCCTGCTCGGCCAAAGAATCACCGTGAGGGGGATGAATTGTGTCCAGGCAGCTCGGACGTGAAAAACCCCACGTCCAGCTGCATGGGGGGAGGCTGCACTGAGCATCTCCCGGCCAGCTCAGCCCAGCACCCTGGCGAAGGGCTGCAGGGGGGTGGAAGAGGGAGCATTTCCCAGCAGCTTAGCTAAAAAAACATGGCATGGACATGGACAACCGCTTGGTCACCTCTGCCAGGGAGCCCCGGTGTCAGGGGACACGTTGCACCCA
>NW_009596768.1:0-6549 GCF_000690535.1 Cariama cristata
CTGGCGCACCTGGTGCAGGTGTACTGCCCGCTGGAGGGCGCCCCCTCCCACCGCGTCGCCAACGTCTTTGCCTGCGCCGGGAGGGGCTGCTGGGGAGCGCCCCGCAGGTGAGGGGCGGCCTCGCCGCGTTACCGCTGAACGGGGCAGCTCGGCTGCCGCTGATGAGTGCCGCCTCGGCTCAGGCGCTTTGTCCCTTACGTGCCCGCCTTTCTTTGTCTTACACGGCGTGTGAAAGCTGGAAGGTGCTGCGCTCGCAGTGTTTGCAGGCACAAGAACAGGAACCGCAGGACTACGGCATAAACCAGGTATCACTGACGAACTGCCGCCTCTGGTTCAGTGTGCCGTACGACGTGCAGTATTGAGGAGGTTTTAAAATAAAAATGCAGTTGATATAGATGAGTTTCGCACCGTATACGTACTCGTTTAATAAGCACAGCCTTCCTCAAGAAGCTGCGCTATATGCTAGTTTCAAGTCGTGGTTGTGGAATTTTTAACGCTGCGAGTACTACACTTTACTTGCTAGAAGATTAACTTCTTGTTTGTGATCTATGTTAGGCTTGTTTTAAAGTGGAGATTGAGGTCCAACTGTATGGTCAAAACTGATATTTAACACTTTTAATTACTTGAGCTACCTAAAAATTATTTTTCAACTTTAAATGATTGGGCTATACTGTTTAGGTGGATCTTCAAGATACTGTCTTCATTTTCTAATTTAAATAGATTTTTTTAAAAAAAATTATCAGAAGTTTTAATTAATCTGACTCAGTTATTCTTAATGTACTTCTGGTATTTTTGCTTGTGAAGAAAAACTGCATGTTGACTTAAGACTGAAAGAGGAGGGTGGCTGTGAAACTAGCGATGACAGGCAGAAAGTGTTTATTCAGCTGGTGCATTGGCAACATGAAATTTTGGTCTGTGGTAAAATGATGGTATTACCATTTTTCTTGTTGTAATTATTGTTTTCCTCCATACTCTGCCCTTTGAGCTTACCTGTGGTGCAGTAACTGTGTTTCAGATAAGCGTACCCAAACTAGCTGTCAGTGGTCATGCCAGCAGCCAAGGTATGGCAATATTATGTCCAAACGCCGTTCAAAAAGCCAACAAATTCTTGTTCCATTTGTCCAGTGTGGGATGTTTTTTGCCATAACTGCGCTGCTGTGAAAAGTAAACGTGGGTACCACTGTGAAGAGAGTAGGTGAAATAACACTAAGCATTAGGTTAAGACTTTTGTTTTCTTATCTGTTCTGAAACTGTATTTGAAGGGCATTAGGGTGGCTGATCTTGACAATGTTCTTTTTCTGGTTTTGTTTGTTTTTGCATTCTCAGAAACAAGAATCGAACTTTGCTGCAAAGGATTGGTGTGATGAAGCAGATGACTGGGGAGTCTGTGATGGAGCAGAATCTCCTCAATGTGCCTCCCTTCAGCTGCTTGGCTTAAATGAAGCGGTGAGCAGCTCCTTGTCCAGAGAGGTGGAGTGTGCATCCCAGTTCCAACAGCTTCGCTTGTCTGAAGCTGTGGATGGGTCCAGTTCCCTGAACACACATCCTCCAGTCAGTGGGGGAATGGTAGTGGCAACGTCTAGTTCAGCTCCTGTGTTCCAGCCCTTTTACATTAGTGTTGTGGATGAGGAAGATTACACTGGTTTCCTTGATACAGATCACGCAGATGAGCTGTTGAAGGAGTATCAGCAGAGAGAGGGTGTTGATTTGGAACAGTTGATGTCAGAAAGGTGAGAACAGGTCTGGATTTCATGCTGAAACTGAAGGGATTATGTAGTTTCCTGTTTGCTGACTGATAATCTAAATCTGATTCTCACTAAATCAGAATGCTTCTTGTTTGTAACTGGCTCCTTCAGGAAACATTGGTGTGTAGTGCTTTGCTGGAAGAATGTAACAATGCACCCAGTTCTGTAAAATTTTGAGTTATTCAGAGATGCATCTATTTCTGAGTGACTGAGCAATTAGAATGTCCTTGGGCTCCAGATGGCCAGCCATCCAGATGGACTGTCAGTCTCTGAAACCAAACCAATGTGGTTTAAACAATATCTTATGCTAAATGGCATGAGTTTATATTGTGACATTTGACTTTTTTTTTTCTTTACAAGGCTAAACCTTTTCTTATATTCCAGTTGCATTTTTAAAAGTTTAATTACTTAGGCATTTTGGATAGAGATGGGGATCATGGTAAGACTCCTGAAGATTTTGTAAAAGTTGTCTGAAAAACAATATTTGAACGTAGTTACTGAAAATATTTTCAGTATTAACTTAGGTGATAACTTATCCAGGTGAGCACTTATATCCAGACCATTTCTCTTTGGATTATATTAACATGTACTGTGACTTTTCCTGGATTGTGGACAACATTGATTTTTTTGATAACTAAAGCTACTGTCTATTGCAGAATCTGCATAGAATGCTTTTTAGTAGTGGTGTTCCTGTTGAGTTTTGTTGACCTGTATAGAATCGTAGAACTGTAATTACAGTTAATTCCAAATTTAGAAAGAAAACATCATAATTTTAAAACTAGAAAAAGTTCTGAGAATTTAATAAAGGAATTATTTTTTTAAGGAATAAGCAGGTATCTGGTGGATTTGAATATTGCGTAGTAGTTTGAAACGCTGTTAGTAATTGTAAGCCACCAGAAACTGAAGAACTAGAATCAAAATGTTCACTTGCAACCTCTAACAGGAATTGCCGTTCAATTTAACATGTATAGTTTTTTTCAGTGTACTTAGTATAATTTAATGTAAATGTATAGTAACCATTGTTTATTTAAAACATGCATATCATACTGAAAACCTTATTGGAAATTTTATTTCTTTTCTTGTTTTCTTATAGTTTTGCAGGTGAAGGTGATAATGAAAAATATGAAAAGAGTGAAGTCAAAAGCAGGGACTACACGTTCCATAAATTTATGAAAAGAATATCTTTGTGTCATGAACAGATTATAAGGTATGTTGATCATCTGGTTGTAACAGGTAGATACAGATCATAGACATGGATTGTTAGTACATCAAAATAAACTATTTCATTGGAAATGTAGATATGTTTTTATTTCTTAATCAAAAAATTTGCTAAGAGGGCTGTTGTCATGCCTTTGTAGTCAGACCTCAGTCCCTGCTTGGGCTTTTTTATACGAAGTATAAGTAGACGAGAAGCAAAGCAGGATCAGAGACCCCAGATCTGGCTATGGGAGACTTTTTTCAAGAAAAGCCCTCATGAGAACAGACCCAGACTGTCTTTGACAACTTCCTGAAATCCAGGCATAGATATTTTCAAGAGACAGTTGTGAGGCAGAAGTGTAATACACAGTGGTATGCTGTTGTGATAGATTTCCAAGGCTATCTGCTCCTCTGAAATTTTATAACCCTACTGTAACTGCTTATATCTCAATCCTTGAGATGTTACTGAAGTAAAAAATTACTCGTCTTACAGCCCGAGTTCTTCTGCGGCTTATTGTGATTACCCCTTGGGACCCTGCAGTCTTCAGTTCTTGTAAATCTGTTGCTTTTCCTAGAACAAAAGCAGATTAACCTCAGAGCAGCTACTTTCCTGAAAGAGGACTTAATTGTGAATGGAAGTATAACGAAGAGTTCAAATCACAAATTATTCATAGCACCAGATAATACAGATGGTTTTCATGGATCATACTAAGTGTTAGTTTTTAACTTCTTTGTCCCAGAGAGTCCAGTGCAGCCTGTCTGGTAAAGCTGTCTCAGTGTAGTGACAGGACCTTTGTTTATCAAGTTTCCAGAACCAGGTGGAACTAACTGGTACCTTTTGAATGAGGAGATAAAGTCTGAGGGGCTGGTTTCACAGATAAGAAACATTAGAAACTTTCATTAATTATCTATCAAAGGTTATACAGAAAATGTACTAATGCGGAGTGCAAGTAACATTTTCAGACAATGTTTTTTCACTGGATCTGTCACTTTGCAGTATTATGCTCTTTGAATTTTCCATTCTTCTAAAACATGAACTCTGGTGATCCTTATGACTATGACTAGTTAGGATCTTTATGTAGCCCTCCCTTTCCCCTTCATGGGTATTGTGAGTATGCCTGTTAGACCCCCATTTCTCCTGGGCTACCAGATCTCTGTTGAGCTTTCAGCACAGCGTAGAATCCCCTGCTTGGCATTCAGTGGAAACCATCTTCAAACTTGGTTTTCTGTTAGGTGTGAAGCTATGATAGCTCTTACAGATAAACGTCAGTTCTATGGCATAACTACAGTGGTTTTGAGACCTATTCTATGTTGAATATCTTTAACTGCCACTGGTTAGCGTTCCATTTTTCAGGAAAGCATAGTTTGCTTAATTGAATGAGTTGGGTGCAGCATATTTTGGAGGTGTCAGTTCAAAGCATTTTTCTCCTTTAAATCCAGTTCTTTCCTTAAGAATTCCCAAGTGTTAACTTTCTAAGTATTTCTCCCTCCTCATCTTTATTCTTTGTTTAATGACTCATCTGAAGCTTAGGCAGCGATTCTGGCTCATAACAATGTTTTGTGCTTCAAGCAAGTTCGAAAGTTTCAGAGAATCTTGAACGCTGTTGCCAACATGTAAGTTTTCCTAATTTAGATACAAAAAAAAATTTACTTTTTTCCTTTCTTCTCACAGATACTCTTGGGGTGGCCAGCCTTTATTCATAACATGTCCTCCAGCCAACATTAACAAAGGTATTCCAGCCTGCAGCAACTGTGGAAGCAACAGAATATTCGAATTTCAACTCATGCCAGCACTGGTCAGCATGCTCCAGAGTGATTCAGGTGTTGACCCTTTGACTTAGCTGAATGAATGCTAGAAACAGTCATTCTGTAAAGTCACCTTCTTGGTAAAGTTTAGGGAACTGCAATTTGGATTGTTTATTGCTAACCACACGCACTGATGTGTTTACCTACAGTGATCATCTTATATAGAATCCACTCTGTTTCCATTATAGATTTCACTAAGCAAAAGATACAACTCTGGTTTATGGAGAATCTATGATGGTAACTTCGTTTGCTTACTGGTGAACTTGAATAACAGCAATATAGATAATTCCATGACCTTGGGAGCAATTTGTCTTTATTGCCTCTTAAGTGAGGCCTTGGAAAATAATAAATATTGTCAGATAAGATTGCAGACACTTGAGAAGCTCTTTGAAAATTCTGAGTCAGCTTGCTTTAAAATCTTTAAAATTAGAAAATGCTATGTACATAGGAGGCTGAATATGAAAAATATTTTTTGAATTGGCAAAGGTGGAAAGTATAGCAATAAGCAATAGCCCTGATTGTGTAATTTTTCATACCTTTACATTACGTACCTTTATTGCTTTGTTTTTAGATCTGTCAGTGGAATTTGGAACTGTTCTAGTTTACACATGTGAGAGAAGCTGTTGGCCAACAAATCATCAAACCCCTCTGGAAGAATTTATTTTTGTACAAGAAGACCCAGATCAGAGATTATTTAAATAAACTGTATTTCTCTGCATAGATGGAAGCCTGTTGTGTTTTTTTTTTTTTTTACTACAGGTGAAAGTGTGTAATTATGCAGCAGAATTTTCCTCGGATGTGGTGAAAAATGAAATTAATTTTATGACATTGTGCTTATTTCCAAGAATAACTGATTAACACATATATTAGCATGCCTCTCAAATGTGGTGACAGAAAATTTTCATGCTTTGGTTACACATGGAAATCTAAGAGTAGAGATTGTTTCATGATTCTAGCTACACTTAACGTTTGGGGAAGAAAGTAAAGGAGAAAGGTTGTCTTACTGCAGTTAGTTACACTGCTAGCATTCCTCAGCCAAACAGGATCCAGTTTTTAGAAACTATTGGCAGTGAAGACCTTAATGAAAGCTTGATTTTAAAAACCAGATCTGCTTTGTTTTGACCACAAATTGGAAATTCAGTGGGTGGTGGCTGAAAGGGCCTTGCTGTCACTACAGTCTTCCTATGATGAAGCTTTTCTATGTTTTTCCAATGAAGGGTAAGTTGCATTTGCATGGTTACATGAGCTCTGACAGTCACATTGCTTTGGATGGGGAAAGGGTGGAGGTTTTTGTTGGCGCTTGTGTTCTCGCCAGCACAGAACGATGGGGTAGGTACAGCATCTGCCTTGTTACTGCAGTCTAGTGCTCGCAGGCTAATCGTGCTGCTTTAGTTTAAAACAGTCTAAATTCTTCTGTGGAGTTCCCTGTTGGTTTAGGCTAAATTGCAGTATTTTAATTGACTTAATGGAGAAGTAATTTAAGTAAGCGTCCTTAAAGCATTTTGTACAGGTTTAATGCTGCAGCACAAATTAACGCGCTAAAAGTGTGGGTTTAAAAAAAGAGGGGAAGAGGGATAAAATGATGGAATGTGTTTGCAAAACTACTTTTTTGAAGGAAGAATTGTAGGTTACCATGCCAGCTTCTCGAGGTGAGTCAGTTAACTTCGGCTGACATACATAAAAACCTCACGTTATGCCTGGAATACGCCGGTGCTCCCCAGGGGTGCTCGGCCCGCTCTTGTCCCCAGCGGTGGTTTCTGGGCCGAGGCCTGGCTGCAGCAGACGGGTGAGGGCCGGCTTT
>NW_009596769.1:0-10801 GCF_000690535.1 Cariama cristata
GGTTTGCAGGGCTGGCTGTACCAATGCCATGCCTTCTGGAGAAAAACTGAAGTCCAGTGTCCTGAACTATTAGATAATTCCAGCTGAAAAAACCCGCAGATGGGGAAAAAAAATAAAATAAAATAAGGAGTGACAGTGTTGCTCCAGCGTTGTCATCCCGCTGTGAGACCCCCAGGTCCCGCTTGCAGGCAAGAGCGTGGCGGAGTGGGGCACATCTCATGGCATTGCCCTCCCTGGGGATTTACCAGGTCTGGATCCTCTCTGCGTCCCCTTCGGAATTGCCCCTACCCACCTGTGTTCTCCAGTGAGCTGGGAAAGGAGATTTAAGATAAAAGTTTTTCTTCTGAGGAAAAAAAAACAAAAAACTTCCTGAAAGGATTAGTTTCCATGGTCATGTGGATCACAAGCCAACCTGCCTTGTGTTTTCTTATACCGACATCAGCCCTGAAACCAACCTGACAAAAATTGGGGATAATCCTGTATCGCTCCTCAGACTTTTAAGGGTTGGGCTGTGAGGGAATAAAATATGATTTGCAGAGAAAGTACGCGAAGAATGCACCTAAATCCAGCTCGCTCCATGAAATTAGGATAGCAAGAAGCCTCCTTTATACATTTCATCAACTTGGTCCCAAAACTGGTATTCCAAGGGAAAAAATATCAAGGTCCTGACAGCAGGGGTTTTTTTGGTGGTTGTTTTCTTTGGCAAGCTGTTGTTTTGGGGATTAGGGATTTTTGATTTTATTTTTTTTAAGTCAGACCTAGCCAAAATCACAATTTGTTTTTATTTCATCTGGCAGCTTACCCCGTCATCAGGCTTCCGTGCTTTCCCACCGGGTCCCTGAGTGCAGTCGGCACGATACTGAGTCATGGAAGAAGACAGTCAGCTTAAACTCTAAGTAGTTGAGTCTTCACCCTCAATATCAGCTATTGGGGGTGGGCTGTCCTCCCCATGTGCATTTAGAACATTTCCAGCATATTTGCACGCTATTTTCCAGGTTTTCTGTGGTGGATGCAGCAAACTTTCATCAACTGTTTTCGATGAAACACCATTTCAAGCTGTTCCTTTAGACTATGTTGTTCTGCAATCCATCTGTTTCAGGTGGAGGACCCTGGCACAGCGGTGTTCTGATTCAGCCTGGGATCTCTGCTTTAATCCCAAGTCTAACCGTTGCTAACTGCTGATCCAGCCTGGGATCTGACTCTGAATGCCTCAAAACTCTTGGATTTCAATGGAAATCCTTCATTACTAGTGCAATTTTAGATTTAAAGGGAATGTTTAAATTAGAAAGGGTAGAAGCAGCTGCTGCGACTTTTCTCTGCTGATGGGGGGAATGTGTGTTCCCAAAGGAAAGCGGAGGCAGGATTTGGGGATACCCCCGCAGAGAGCTGTCGCATGATAAAACTATGAGTCCTCTTGTATCACGTGGGTTTGGAGAGGAAGGATGCAGGGAGTGGGCAGTCGTGAAGAACCTGTGGCCTTTTTTCATCCAGAGGAAGGATGTGGTCCAGCTACAGAAGCTTTCCATAGGGGACAGAGGGGATTTTCCCCAGGGAGGCTGGAAAATCTCCTCTGTCCCCTATGGAAAAAACCCAAACTTTATCTTGTTCTCTAGATGCAGAGTTAGCACTTGATTATTTTTAAAATAACAAGCTCATGTAAAACATGCTGACAGGAACAATGTGATGCTACCCTCTGAGTTCCCTCAGTACATGTCCTACCTTCCAAAATCCATCGAGATGGTGTTGCCTTCCCAAGCATCCAAACCCACTGCAGCAAAAGCATCTTGGAGAGAGCGCATGATACAAGACAGACGTGAGCTACGGACTCCCTGCAAACACTCACCAGAGGCTACGAGGGAGGGAAGCTTTAGACAAGGCATGCCATGAGGCAGAAGGTGCCACTTGTATCTGCTTGTGATTGTTTTCTCCTCCTGCTCAGCCATGGCCAAACTTGAGATGGGACCAAACCAAAGAAGACCTTGGCCTGAGATTAGAAATGGATAAATTAGAAACATATTTTTTCCTATTCCACTTTACATCTAGTTGTGTCAGGGTTCTGAGTGTGCTAATTGGCCTTAATTACCCTGACCAATCTCACCTCCACCCATGCATCCTCCACTCGTTAGTCCAGAGGTTCCTCTTAAGCTTAGGCCTGCCTAAGCTGTGTCGTAGGAGCACCTATTTGTAGTCCTACCTGGGGTCCTGTGTCCCGGATTGGTGTCAGATCTACGTTGTAGCCTTGTTTCCAGTCCAAGCGGACCCTGGACCCAGTTCATCCCCATCACCTTGCCTGGGACTCTTGGTCGTTCCTTGTCACTGGCATCTGGTCCTGCCAGCTCTCTTCAGATCCAGAGGGATTACGTCCCGACCAGTGAGGACACCACCTGTGCTGTGCTCATCCTTAGCACTTGGCTCACCTTCCCCTGGGCAGGAAGGAGCATTGAACCTGAACGCATCGCAGCACCTGGGAACCATGTTGCATGAGCACTCTGCTTCTAAACCACGTTCCCTACCTAGCTCTCCAAGGGATGTCTGGCAGCGCTTGTGGCCGTTGGACTTGTGAAGACTTTGGCATGTGGTTTACAGGGTCAGGAAGACGTGGCCACCCCTGCCTTACTGCCATGGTTGTTCCACTTGTACTTACGGAGGTCTTTGGTCAACGCGAGTACTCTCAGGCATTTGCCTAGTGATTTCTGATGCATCAAGTTTATCCCCTCCTAAGAGCATTAACTCGGCTCTGTTAGAGAGGGCTCAACTCCGGCGTTTCCTTGTAGTGTGATTGAGAGTGTGGAAATTGGCAGGAAAGGTAGGGAGCTACCTCATCTTCATGCACATAATCAATAGCGAATCATTACTTGAAAAGTAAAGTGGTTGATGGTGTTTTTGTAGAGTAAGACATTCCCTGTGTTTTCAGTCTTTGATTCATACTGAGTCATGTGCTGTAAGACGGAGCTCTCCAGTAAAAGCTCTCTGGTTAGCTCCTGGTGCTACCTCTCAGCAAGTGTGTCATGGTGGCTTCAGCATGCCTGCCTCTGTTCTCCATCCCAGCTCTGTAAGCCTTCAAGGCCCAGTTAGGGAAATCCCCAAGCCCAGACTTTGGAGAGATGGCACCAAAACATGTGTGGGACTTGTGCCGGGATCAAGAGACTCTCAGTCTGGATTAGGTCCGGCGTGCGTGAGGCAGAATGTGATACAGCTTAGTCCACCTGCAGAGAACAGCCAGCGTGGACAGGAAACCCACGGCTTGGAGGGCACAAGCTGTGGCCACCCACTCCATCTTGCAGGAGAAAGGAACCTCCCTCCTAGCTTCCATCGTGTTTATGCGAAGGTCTGCCCATTCCCATTTGAAGGAGGTGGCGTACCAAAAGTGTGTTCTCCGAATTAACATCGCCACATCCATCACAGATATCCATCAGTGCTTCCAAGGCATCGGCTTTTCGAAACGCGGTGTGCTGCCCGTTCGAGTGCTCCTGCTCAAGTGCAGGATTCAACCAAGAAATCTAATGGTCCTTCTCTTATCATCGCAACGTTATTTACTTTCCTCCAATAACCTGGTCATTGAGTTCGGTCTGGAATTGCCTCTTCAACAAGTGACAACGCTGCATAGTATTCTTTCCTATTTTAGGCATACACTGAGGATGCCGGGAGTGTTCCTTCACCGATACCTCCCGTTCTCCCGTTGTGCTGACGGCAATCTAATTCTACTCACTTCCCTGGAGCTATCCTGGGGTTTCTGTCAATTTGGGTGGGATGAGAGGGGTCCTTGGAGAAGAGGTGCTGGAACCAGGCTGCAGGACAGCACAGGGAAAGGGCAGCAACCGACTTGGGCCTTGGGAGATCTCCAGTCAACGATGGCCTAAACTACCCCATCTGAGTTTGCAGTGAGATGGAAGCGCTCGGATGTTGACCGTATCCCAGATTGCTACTCAGCGGTTAATTACTGGTCCCCCAGCTCAGGTCCGAAACCCTCTTCTAATCATGTCTCCCTCCTTGTCCTGAGGTTTATGCAGCCTTACATACTGCTCACAACTCCAGCTCTGGTCCCCTCACTATACCATGATGATGAATGCCTGGTAGACCTCAACCCAATGTGTGGAAGTAAAACCTGCTCGCGTGCTAACATGCACTGGGTGCCGGACTGCGTGCGCTGTGTGGGCATCGTTTTGGCCATCATTCCTGCGACTGGAGTACGTCTCGCGCAGTGAATGGGAGAGCTGGGATAGTGAAGCTGGCAGACCTAACACAGTCCAAGTCCTTCGGGATGTACAAGCTCAAGCTACGCAGGCAGGCTTTCCGGGGTGACCTATCCCTGATATGATGGTTGTCTCAAACTACTGCTTAAAAACACTATGTCATGACCAGCTTACTAAACGTCTCTGCACCCATCTGCAGCATGGTCAGGTCTCCTTTCACTTTGCCTCCTCTCTCAAATGAGGTGATAATTCTCTTTTCCTCCAATGATGTTTAGCCCAACGAGTCTGCATTTTCAGTGTGCTACTCAAAGGCAACATTAATGTTGATGATAATGAAGTGTCCTTGGAGATAGAGGAAGGCAGCCGTGGGTGTAGCACAGGCTCCACCAAAGCCAGTGACAAATTCAGATCAGTGAACCAACTGCTTTGATGCATCGTGGAAGCATCGCGGGGCAACAAGGGACCTAGCCCCATACGTGCAGTGAAGGAACTAAAACAGGAGAAACCCTGAAATCCTTCTTGCGAAGCTGCCTGGAAGTAGGGAAAGCTTGCATCCGAGTGTGAGCAGCTGAAAGCGTCTTCAGCCACAAAATGCCGGTTGAGCTGAAGAGGAACGTGAAGGGTTACGAACACTTGTGCCGTGACAGGCGGTCCTGGGCAAGGCTGAGCACGTCCTGTGGAGGCCAGCCAGCAGGACTGACCTGATGTAACTGGGAGCTGAAGCTGGATGCTTAACTTGAAATGGCCCAGGGACTGAACAGATGGCTCCTCTTTATTTGCATGCTACTTGGATTTGTGAGTCAAGCAGAAGAATAACTTAATTTTTGACATTTGCTTCTCCTCAGAGCCCGGCACAATTTATGTTATACTGGCATTTGCGTGAAGGATGTTGCTTTAGGCACAAAACCCATCCTGGCTTTAACCCTAAAAGGAGCCAAGTAGGCAGGAACCATGTTCCTCCCCAGCTCTTTTGTAGGCTCTGCCAAGGGATATCACACTTACACAATGACCAAAGAATCAGGAGAAAACAGTCATTTGGGGCTTGTGGAAGGAAGGGGCAGGGTTGGAGTTAAACTGGACTGGAAAATATCTCATTTGTAGGCCTGAAATGAGAGACTGTTTGTGGATGAGGTTTACCTCCTATTAAAAATACCCTTCAAGGCCTGTGCAGTTAGTGTTGAGAGCAGGGGATAAATTTAGTAAAGTCCTGTTCCTGCTACTTAAGTGAAAATAATATATATGACCAGGGCACAACATCTGCAAGCCAATTAAGAACCTGGTTGATCGCACCCAAGATGACAGTTGCCATGACTAGTGTGTCTGCGTGCCACCCCTTCAAGAGGGGAAAAAACCAGATCCTGCTTGGCTGTGCAGCATCTTCCTACACCCATGACAGATAACGGTGATTACTTGATAGCTCGAGTCCAAGGAGTCTGTCCTCCTCGCCATAACGGCTGTGCCTGCTGTCCCGGCTAATCCTGTCTGGTCACATATGTGATATTCAAGGGTTTGACTGTAGGGCAGTAATAAAAGTCACAGGATAAGAGAATAAAGTGCATTTTCTGGCTTGACTGTGAGACGTGAGAATTAGCCTGGGTAAGGATGTGTATGATCTGGCCAATGTAAACATATGCTATTTTTCAAAGGCTGTTATTTGAAATACTTAATACAAAGAGATGTTCTTGGTTTTCCAGTGGACAAAGTGCAGTTCCCCTTCACTCCTAATTTTAGATGAAGTATCAGGTGTCGTTAGAGAAACCGGTTTGTGAATGGGAGATAAAGCAGCTGGATCAGGGAGATCCACACCCCTGTAATCTGGGGCTCCAATATATTTTCCAGACAATTTTCAGCATCTCTTGCGTTCACTGTGATCCCCCTCTTGTGGCTAGTCCAACGCCTGCAAAATTTCCCTGCCTGCGCCTCTCAAGGCTCGGTGGCATTAAGTTCCTGAACTAATGCGACTGAAATATGATGGCTTAATAAGTTAGCTGTCCCTCTGCTGAGCTGCTGTGACCGTCCTGACGTGTACTAGAAGACAACCCAAATTGTGAGATAAACTGCCTTGGCTCAGACCTCTCCTATTGACTGTTACCCCAGCGGCCTCAGTGACCAACCTGTCTTGGAGCTGCTGACCTTGTGTAAGCTCTTAACGTGCTCCGGTTGGGAAGTAAAATATGTGGTTTTAAACCACATTCGTGGCAAGTTCAGCTGACATGTTTTCCTTCGCCACATCCTGAGCACACACAGGAACGATTTAGCAGCCCAGCTGTCATGGGCCATAACTTGTTATAATACAATAACGTGGTCACATTTGATGGCGTGTTTCAGATTTGACCTGGGCTCTGAGTGAATAAAACATGCCTGGAGCACACAGCGATTGCAGTGCTGCTTGGATGCAAATAGGTCCCCTGCACGATCTCCTTTACATCCCATGTGGAACAAAAAGTCCGTCGCAGTTCTGACCTCATTGAGTTGGTCACTTTGAAAATGAGTCTGAGCACAGTGTTCACGTAGAGGTACTTGGGTTGGGAACCATGGCGTGGGGATCTGATTCCACCGAGCTAGCCCATCGTCTCTTTAGTGTCTTCGAGGAGGCCAAAATCTTTTGCAGATTGAATTCTGCCGCTGGCTATCAAGTGGCTATTTAAGATCAGGGCCTGCTGGTCCCTCTTCCTTTGGTGCTGCAGGGAGATGGGATAGATATGCTGTGCTCCGTGTTCTCTTTACGATCCATCCATGTGTTCAGATCCAAGCTCCTCAGATCCAGCACTGAGACCTCTTTGAATCTCCTCGTAACTTTTCACCTACTGTTTTTGGTTTCAGAAACAAAAAATGCCTGATGTTGAAACAGCCTGGCATTGCGGATGGGCCATTTGTTAGTCGTGACACAAGCATACCGTGATGCTTCATCGTTTTCTTCGTAATTCTTACCAGATGAGACTCGCCACATCACAGGACCTGTACCAGAACCTGTCCACAGCTGAAGCACAACCTGTAGCCCGGAGGGCCGGTGTGTTGAGCAGCAGCGGGGCTGTACTGCATGGTGAGAATCAGGAATTGCACTCCCTCTCACGGCTATGCTCTCCCCTACCTTTTCCTAGAGCAGAAGACCCTAAAACTTCATCATGTTCACAGAGAGTGCCCATGACCATGGAAGTGCAACTCCTCAGCATATCCAGAGTTACCAGCGCAAGAGAGCACTTAAGGCGCCGGTAATTGGGCTTATAGTTTCATCAAACTGTAATTGTTCGGGCAAAAATTTTTCCATGCCAGATGTCTGCCTTAGGCTGAAGTTCTCTGGAAAGTTTCAGCCAAACTATTTTGACCATTTCCAAGAATGAGGGGAAAGCACAGTGTTTTGCCCAGATTTTGAAAATAAAGAATTCCATGAAACTGTTATAAGAGAGAAAAGCTTCCATGTATTGAAGAAAGAGCATGAAATTCGGTCCTGCTGTCAAAAAGTGCCATTTGCCACTTCCAGGAAAGTTTGTTTAATTTTGAATTAGTTATAAGCTCTGCAAATCATGGTTTGCATGTGCTCAACAGATCTGGTCACAGATTAACAACTCCATTCTCCAAGGACTGTCTGCAGCAAGCACGCTCCAGCCCAGGCCTGCAAAGGCTTGAGTATGAAATGGCCACATCCAGCACTGGAAATAAGAGCTGGGAACGTGAGGAAAGAGGGGTTCAGAGGTGAGTGCGGGAGACGTTGGGATGGGGTCAGAAATGGGTAGATGCTGTTGGAGATCTCTTTATGAGAGGGATAACACCAGCTGGCTTAGAAATAATAATGATGAAGAAGCTCCTGTGACAGGTACAGGACCAGGCACCCTCTTCCTGCTCCTCCAGAAAAGCTTCCCCTTGGTGGCAGGGACAGCAGCCTTCAACATTGGGTCACCTCCTGAGCTCAGCAAGCTTCCCATGCAGGGAAAGTTTCTTCTCATAGCTGCTACAGGGACAGCAGTAAGAGATTCAGGGTTTGGTTGCCGTGCTGTCATCCCAGAGGCAATTTCTGAGGGAAAGCATGGATGCCTCAGGAGCATGTCTAGGGGACTTTCAGCTGGCATGCGATGGAGATGCGCTGACTGATCCAGCGTGTCCATGGGAACGTTTGTCATCCGGCAGCACGGCATTGCAGAGACGCAGGGCAAGCTGACTGAAGCTCTGGGCTACTCCTCCCGGCACCCTGCCTCTGACATCTAAAGCTTGCACTGGGTGTCTGGACACAGCCCCACAGCGTGCCCCGTGGATTCGAGTGCAGATAGCATCTGACTCTCTTGTCCTGGCAAGAAGATTGTCTTCCTTTATAACATTGCAAACCAGATGCCAGAAACGCGCTTTTGCCATCCAGTGGAGGCAAGGTTGTTAAGAATGGAGGCGTTGACGCAAACTGCCTTGGGGGGAAATGGCACAGAGCAGCATCCCTAGTTCAAGAGGCTGTCTGAGTTTAGCAATAGTCTCTTGTTCCCAGGCTCTGGGCCAGGGTAAATTGACTGCAGTGTACTTTGGGAATGAGGATTTTGCCTCCAGGAGAAAAAGAGCTTAGCACAACTCTGCCGAGAGTCCCTCTTACGCTCATCCACGCAACGGGACGGGTGCCAGTTCCTCAGATGGGCTTGTTACTGGCCTTCCCTGGGTGTAGCAAAAGCTGCTGTTAGCAGGTACAATCAAGAAATACAAATGTGGGGGCAGAGAGAGGTAGAGAGGCAGGAGGGGCCCGTGGATTTAATTTGCATATATGAAGTAGCCTGGGTTGATTGAATGACATCTCCCCGATGAGGCGGAGAGGAAGGCAGAGACTAAGATGACTACTCTGTCCGTGCTCCGAGCCTTGCAAACACAAGTCCGTGTTCCCCACCGTGCCAAGTATTTTAATGCATCACACGATATCTGGGAACAATCAGAGTACAAAGAGCCTCAGCCGTACGCCCTGCCCAGCCTCTGCTGCCCTGGATGCATCCCTGCCCCTGAGTCTGGGTGGTGGATAAGGCAGGAGCCAGGCGAGGTCTGCTCTAGCTGAGAGGTCCTGGGGGGTTCTCTGTTGGCTCCATCCAGCTGCTTTGCCCAGGAATCCTTCAGGTTTTGGGATTGTTTACCCTGCAAGGGGAAGAATGAATTGGAACAGGCAGAACGACTGGAGTCTCATGACCCACACGGCTCCTATCCTCACTGGAGAAGAGCATGGCTGTAGCTCAGGCCCGTTGGGCCTCTGGGTTACCTAAACGAGGGTCTCCTGTATCAGCTGAGATATTTGAGGTCATCTCTGGCCTTGCCTTCAGCCACTGCTCCATGACATGTCTCCTGCGAGTCCTATGTCATGCCCACCAGGCTCCGTCTCAGTACCTAGAGCATCTCACGTGGCTTTGGAGACCTAACTTTAGGCAACCAAACTGAGCCCTTGACATTCATGTTGCACACAAGTTGTCCCGAGACTTGCCATTTCTGCTGCTCAGCTCGGCGGTAACTTTCTCAGGCTCTCCGTTCAGCCAGGCTGTCAGGGTGAGGGCACCATGGGAAGGTGGTGGCTATGTTCAGCCAGCACTTCCCAGAGGGCTCCAGAGCTTGGCCAGGGCAGATGATGGCCCCAAGACCCAGGTCGGGGAGCAGAACAAGCCTCATTTTTCCTCCTGGACTTCAATCTCCCCTGCACACATCTCAGACATCCCTGTTTTCTCCCTGAGATGCAGTAAGCCAGCAGGATGGAGACCAAAAATAATACCTTTTAATGGTTTTTGCTTAGAGCAGGGTTTTGTATTTAAATTACATACACTTTTAAAAATAAAGGATTACAACTTCTTGAAAGTCCTAGGCTTATTACACTCTATTAAATTTCCTTAACTACCAAATTTGCAAGTGCTACCAGATCGGTAGAGCACTCACAGCCAAAGCGAAGCACATGAAGCCCTGGTTTCTTGAGGAACTAATGCACGTTTTGATAGAAGCTGACTTTTCTGCAGATGCAGGGAGACTATTTACTTCATTTCCATTTGCTTGCCTAGCTCAGCTCAATGACTCCTTCATCCAGGACCCAGAAGAGAATTGGCAATTGAAATAAACAGCAAAGAGTGTTTTAATCCTCCAAGGATAAAAAAACGAGGTGTGAAAATCCACTAGTTCTAAAAATCTTGTTTCTGGTCACTATGTACATCTGTCAAGTCAGGTCATCGACAGCAGGGCTTTCTTCATTTAAGTTGGTTTTAAACAAACTGACATTTCCCTTTCTATTTATCCAACACATTTAGGCTTCATCCGTGAGAGCTCTGGCCAACAGCAACCTGTGTCCATGCTGTTCGACTCTCTCATCCTTCAAAAACAGGGTGGCCCTCTACAAACTGCTTGCTGGGGCACGAGTCTCAGGTCCATGAGAAAAAAATTGAATAAATTCATTAATAATTCATTTGTCTGCTGCATCTTAGTTAAATTCCATTAAACATCATGATTTGGTACAAACGAGGAAATATATGGGCAAGATCCATTGTTCTATAATGTAAAACATCTATGTTTTAAAATTATGAAAAATGGGTATTCATTTATATGGTGACCTAAATATTTGTTTCTGTCCTAAAGTCATAGCAAAACAGATCTGGGAGGGACCTCGGCTGTTCAGC
>NW_009596769.1:10813-24860 GCF_000690535.1 Cariama cristata
TACACCCAGGACAACATTTGCTGGGATTTCTGGCCCAGTTTCATCTCATGTGTTATTACTGATCTTCAGTGATGGATATTCCACGATCTCCGCTTTGATCACATACCCATCTACTAACGAAAATTTAGCAAAATGTTACAAGTAGTTGGAAATTAGCATATTTTAATAGTTACTAGCAAATGTCCTGGGAGAAAAAAAAAAAAAAAAAGTAATTCTCATTGCAAAACAAGATTAAAATTAATGTTTTCAAACACCATTGTGTTTGCAAATTTAGGGAATATAATTGAAACTGTTCTTGGCACTAGACCCCACCCCAAAACCCCTCACTCTATTTTTAACCTGAATCAGTTTACTGATCCGCTTTAGTGCCAGGACGACTGAAGAGCACAGGGTGATGTAGTGAGCAGTCAGGGTGGGAAAAGCAGGATTTTTTTAAGCTGGCATTGCTGCAAGGGAGAAAATCCTTGCAAATCATCCTACTGCTGGTTGAGTGCGGCTGCGTTGTTTGGCTTTCCCTTAACCCAGCAGGTTACCTGACTTCACCAGCAAGTTAAAGCAGAGACAAACTGCCCAGGACAAGCTCAGGGTCTCCTGTTGTTGTAAAATCATAACAAAGCATTTCGCTTTTCAAACGCTTGTCTAACCCAACGGGAATAATTTGCGAAGGAGTCCTGACTATACTTGTCATTCAGTTCATTATCTTTATGATCCCATCCCTAAAAACACTTAATGGTTAATAAACCTTAAGGAAATACAATCTTACAAGCAAATGTTTTGGCTGAGCATCTGCTTCAACACTGGAAAAGGCTGGTCTTTTGTCTCTTTAATTGCCTTTTTGACCTTTTCAGAATCCAGACTTTTACATTAGCCGTAGGACAGCTGCACAGAATCGGTGACACTGAACCCCTGGCTACGCGTCCCCTACAGATGCCCTTGCTCCACAGCTATTTTGATGCTAACCTTTCTGCAGGTTCTGTTATTCATCCCAGAAAGGCTCTTAAAAAAACCCCGAGGAAGAGTCCTGGCATTTCCAAAATGTCCATAGGGAGGCCCAGTGGCAGTTTGGAAGAAATCCCAGTTTTGTGATGCCAATTCTTCAGCCTGTGTCAAGATATGACTGCAGAGCCTCATTTGCATACATGAAAATGCTTTAGAAGAGAGCTCGGCATTGCTGCACCACATTTGTAGGAGACCCTCAGTCCTGAGCGAGATGGTCTGTGTGGGCGAAGCTGGGCTACATCTATACCACAAGGGGAAGAGCTTCAGAGACCAGCCTAATGCCATCTTAGGCTGAGCTTGAGCATTTCCAGCAAAGACAGTGAGCAAACCTAATCCTGAGACCAGATCTGGATGTGTGCTTAGTTGATCGCATAGTCGTGGCCTGAGTGGCTGCTCATGTGAGCTGCCCTAGCTGCCTGGGAGGAGATGATGAGACCATGGGGATGATGAGACCATGGGGAGCAGATGACTAACAGGCAGCAAGGAGGTGCAGTCTTTCTCCGAAGGGTCTGTGCTGGATCATCTCCTGCAGATTAAGCTAATCGTTTCTTGCAAAAGAAGTGCCATGGGGAAGCTGTGCATTTTTACTCAATAATCCGTGGGATAGTGCACCCATCTGGAAGTACTGGAGGAGACCTTGAAGACCCCTTCCCAGCTTCGAGGAGATGAGCCACCTGGCAAGTTATTCTGGAGTGAGGCTTGTTCAGCTTCTTTCTCTGTTTTGTATAAAATAATTAACTGGTGAAGAGAGAGAGAGACAGAGAGACCATGTGAGTTTACAGCTCATTGCCTAGGCATTTATATAGAAGGGGAAGACCTAGTCCCTGCTCTTAAGACTATTTAAGTTAAACAGAAAACTGCGCATAACTCCACAGACTTTGACAAAGGACCTTCTTTGTGCCCAAAGGAAACCAGAAAGTTAAACCAAGACTAACAAGGAGAGATGACTCTGGAGTTTCCAGGTCAACAGTGGCGTCCTCCACGTCACTGCCCAGGGATCAGTGAAGCCTGGAGACCACATATCTCAATTGTGGACCTTGGGCTCTAAGTCTTTTCATGGATTGAATGTCATCAACATGACCAAGCATTTTGAAAGTACCTGCTACCTTAACATCTAAACACAAGTGATAAAACTAAAAGGAAAATTTCCATTTTCCTTTGTAAGATTCCAGCAGAATATCCCCCCAAGACAGAAGAGTGAGGGAGCAGTGGGTTTCCTGGGACAACACCTCCACAACCACATGGGTTCTGGCAGAAAGAGTCATCGCTGGTCCTGGCTGTCTTTCTCTGTCACTCTTTGGCTGCACTGTCTCTGGCAGGGAGTGGGTTGACATTGCTTCTGTCCATTGAGCAGCAGCTTCGGGTCCAGAGGTCCAACTGATGGTGACGAGGTGAAGCATAAATGCAGCTCTGCTCTGCAGAAGCTCAGAGGTTCCTGCCCTGTTTCTGAATGGCAAAGCTAATGTCCAGGGAGTAGAAGGCATGTCACCAGCCCAACTTGGTTGGAACAGTTAATTCATTTTCTTCCTAGTTACTAACGTCTGTCAATGGCAGATTCCTTTCTTTGGAATAGACAGAGATCCTCATTTTTGCCCAGTTCCTGCGTATTTTAGTGTGAAAGGCCCTGGAGGAAAGGTTTGCCCGTATTATAAACATGATTTAGCTGGAGCTGCCTCCTGGCCTTCCATCAATGATATGTCATTGCAATGCGAGCCCTTAGATAGTGGTGTGTTTAGAGAGCCTTTGTTCTTGTGTTCGGTGAATTGATCTCCATCTGAGAAAGTATCACTCACTGTCAGAATTAAAAAACAGCCCGTGAAAAAGAAAAGGAGCAGCCTGACTTCAAAGGGCTGTGGTTCTTTTCTTGTGGCCTCTCCTAACCTGCATGCAGCTGAAAAACTTGTTTGACCCAATTCATTTAAAGCCTCCTTCTTCCCCTCCAACAGACAAAGACGCACAAACAATAAGCGCATTCAGGTGCAGAAGAGGGAGGGAAACCCAGAGACCCAGGCGAGGCTCCCGCTGCACACACCCTGTTCCCACAGATAAGCACAAAGCCGGAGGAGTGACAGGTTATCTTGGGCAGAACCAGCTACACGCAAGGTCTCCTTGAAGTCAGTGGTGTGTGTAGAGAGATACTATCTTTTATTAGGCCAACTGGTAGAGTCAGAAAAACTAGACAAGCTCTCAGGCACCCAAACCCTTCTTCAGGCCAGGGAGATATCTGGGCCACCTGAAGCCAGGAGGTGCATGAGAAGTCCTAGGTGGGACAGAGTGGGGTAGAAGGTGGACAGAGGTAAGAAGTTGGCTAGGGCAACCCTAAACTAAGTGTCTGGTGGGTTGGCTTGGCATAAAGACTCTAAGGGAGACCTTAGGGTGTCCTTCCAGTACTTAAAGAGGGCCTACAGGAAAGATGGAGAGGGACTTTTGACAAGAGCATGGAGCGATAGGACAAGGGGCAATGGCTTTAAACTGGAAGAGGGGAGATTTAGATGAGATATTAGGAAGAAATTTTTTCCGGTGAGGGTGGTGAGGCAGTGGCAGAGATTGCCCAGGGAAGCTGTGGATGCCCCGTCCCTGGAAGTGTTCAAGGCCAGGTTGGATGGGGCTTTAAGCAATCTGGTCTGGTGGGAGGTGTCCCTGCCCATGGCAGGGGGGTTGGAACGAGATGGTCTTTAAGGTCCCTTCCAACCAAACCATTCTGTGATTCCATGATATTTAAGTGATTCTTTTTTTTTGGACCAATTTAGCTTCTGACTCGGCACATGACATCTCATCCCCGACTGGCGTATGGCCAAGGGTAGGACCGCAGCAGCAACCCTTTCCGTCAGTTTAAACTGCCATGAAAAGTTCCTTCAAGGTCATTACCAGGCATTAACAAGGTGCCTGGGCTAGCAGCTGTGTCCTTGGAGGTTTCCAACGCCTGATAACATGCTCAGGAGAGTTATCTCTGCAGCAGAGGTACCAAACCACTCCCAAGCAAGGCTGGCTGCAGTGGGCAGCCCTTTCTTCCAACAGGATCATAACCTCATGCAGAGAAGATGTCTGGAATTTTTTTTCCTGTTTCTATTTTTAAATGTGCTCCAAGCTAAAATCCTCCTTTTTTTCTTCAGTGATGCATGTGCCTTCATTTCCTCGAGCTGACATTGATTCCTTCATTCCTCCCTGCTCTTTTCCAAGAGAAATTTCTTAACATTTGCAAAAAGGAACTATTGGTTTTGCACTTTAGAAATGTGAACATGTCACTATAGCAATTCTCTCTTAAAATTAACTAAACAAGCCTAATGCTGCTAAGGAACTTTGTCTCCTCTGAGTACTTTTCTCTTTATTAATGACTCATTGTAAAGCCCATTATCGCTGGTGTCACTTTCTCAGTCCTGCTCCACTGCAGTTGGATGTAGCATTACCTCAATGCAAGCAGATCTCAGCCAGGGATCTGCCTGGTGCAGCACAAACAGCTCTGCAAGTTCTTTGTTGGATGTCGATGATAAGATGCAAGTAGAAGACCAGATGAAACCAGCCAGTGAATAACAACGACCAGATGAGCAGAGGTACCAATCGCCAGGTGCCCGAGAGGGCTTGGTGGCTGGTTCAACATGGCCAGGAACAGACTAATAACACGCTGAGTGGTTTGGGTTTGGAGATAATACTGCTGAGAAAACAGCCAAGGGACAAAACCAGCGTGGAAACGGAACACCTTGAGCTTTGAGATGGTTCTTCAAGGTTGATTGAACCGTGTAAAAGTCTGCATTGCCCCTGAGCACCATCACTTTGCGACGAACACCGAGGAAGTGCTCCGTGCTGTTACACACAGCATGCCTGAACAGAGCAAATACAACTCCAGATAACGTGGTCCAGGCTGGGACCTCTCATCACCAATAAATCACCATGTACAAAAAGCCCTTTGTGAACCTACTTCATAGGGGCTAGAAATGAATTTGTCTCAGTCATCCCCAATCACCCAGCTAGACCCTATTCATGGAGGACTCCTCCAAGCTTATCCATAAATAATCACACCACCAGTGCCTACAGGTAGAGTTCTTTGAAGGCATCAGTGAGGCTCTACAAGGAGACAGCACCCCGAGTGATTTTAAGCTTGCATATCTCTGATAGTCAAAAGGATTGAACGTTGAGATACGCAAGTTACCATTTACCAGCGAAGCTGTGGTTTCTATGTATATGCTCTACACCCATATCCCTCCGGTTAGTGACCGCTAGTTAGTAGGTTGAAATACCTGATGCTTGTTGTGGGCTTAGATCACGCATGAGGACAGTTACAGCTACTCAGCTGTGGTAGGATATCATTAAGCTTCTCTATTAGGCTATGCCTGTACTCTCAGCTGCCTTATTTTAAAAATAGTTACCCTGCATTATGGGCAGATCACACCTGTATGTTCCTGTTTAAATGGTGGTTGCACCAGAAAGGACCGGAGAACTAGGTGAGAGAAGCTATTCTCTTTTCAGATGGCATTTCCCTGAGCAAGGATTAGGAAGGTGATACACAGATTTATCTGTCTTGGTAGGAGGTGGTGACAGTCCTTGCGTCTGTCACCTGAAGGTTTCCCTTGAGTCCTGATAATCTGAAGTGTTATAACTCATAACTATTATCAGGCACTTCCAGAATAGCCAGGGTGGGAAGACCTCCCCCAGCAAGCTCCCTGCATGCTGCTCCCAGCTCTCACGCTCCTGAAAGAGAAATAATCTCCTGCCAAGATATTTCACTCTAGTGGCAAAAAGATTTGGCAAGTGCGTAAGAGAGGCAAATCCTGGTGTTCATCTCAGCAAGGCTTAAAAAACCTGACCATCGGCATGTACAACTCAGAAAGGTGTCTTCGAGCAGTTCCCACCGTCAGAGTACATTAGACTCCCTCAAACCCACCATACACATCCCTGGCCAACCTCTGGGACGGGCAATACATCATTTGTTTCTCAGTGAGCTTTTACCCAAGGTCCAGATGATGACTTTTGGATCCTCACGCCCAGTCCAATTCCACGCCTGCTGCTCTACTGTAGCCTTGCGATTCCTAAGCTATATATCACAGCACATTTATTCTGACACCCGGTGAGCGCGCAGGTTAGTGCTGCTCTGCCAGGCTCAGCAAAGGCTTCTAAATATATTAGTGAAGGAGAAAGATCTGGGATGGCTTCCAATTTTAACCAAGGTCACATTGGCGAGTGCTGGTGTGCAGCGCGAGGTTATTATACACAGCATCTTTTATGCGAGCCGTATTCCGACTGCGTACAGCATTTCTGCAGTGCAACAGAAAGAAATGGGAAAGGATGACGGAAACAAGAAGCCTGGGAGATATCTAAAATTTTGCTATGGGTACGTCATGTAGCTCCGGGTCTTTGTACCTTCCGTTATTTTTCTACCCAAAAAAACCCTAACCCAAACTGTGTTACTTACCTGCCTCAAATGGTACACTCAGGCATAATGTTTTTCAAAGAGCTCAGAGCTTTGGGCCCTTGGATTCATCCTAGCAGACAATTTTCCCATTAAGAGGCAGCCAAATGCTCCAGGGAAACCTACACTGCTGGAAACAGCACCCGCATTCCAGATTTACCCAAGTCTCTTGATGATGCATCCTAAGAAGAGCTCTCCTCCTAGCCACAAGAAAGGGCTGGGAAAGTTTAGGCAAGGCCAAGGACTGGAGGTGAGACACATCACAGGTGAAGGTTTGAAATCCCCCCTCTGGCAGGGGTGACTCTCTGCGACTCTCTCCATGGGAAAAGGAAGAGACCTGGACTTTTAATTGCAGCCCTGGACTGGAGGAGGAGGCCCAGGAGGAGCAAAAAGAGAGAGGAATAAAGAAGAGATGCATAATTTGAGACAGCAGGGAAAGATGCAGGCTGCTCTGGTTGAGGACAAGGCTCAGCAGAGGCCAGTTCACGAGCCTGGCAAAAAAGCAGAAGGAGGTTTTACTCTTGTTGGCTTTCAGTGGGGTTCAGGACCCTTTTAAGGCTGGGGCAGCTTCCCCATTTCTGTCGCGAGGCGGCGGAGAGCCCTGTGCTTCCCCAAGGGCAGGTGAAGGGCAAAGTCTGGGAGAAGAAGGAGCAGGTTGCTATAAATTACCTCTCCATCTTTCGAGGCTCAGTGACTGAGAGCTGTGCTGGGGTCTCTCAGGGAGAAGACTGACTTAAATCTGATAAATGTGGTGTTGGAAACGATGCTGGGAGCATCCTGGTGCTCTGGAGTGATGTGTTTTCCCGTGCTTATTCATTTATGGTAAGGCAGAAGGTGGGGGTTAAAGTTAGCTTCTTAAAGAAACTCCATCTTCTGCCTGCCTCCCTCTCTAAAGCTATTAGATATATTTCAAGGTAGGAATCCCAAAGATACATTTATACCTTAGGTGGAAATGAGGTGCTAGGTAGAAGAGAAAGACCTTCTCAGTGCTCCAGCAAGGGGAAAGCTGTCAGGGGAGGTCCCTGAAACAAAACCAGTGTTATGGAAGTCCTTGGCTGCAGGATGAGCATCGGGCAGGCTGCAGAGAATCCAGTTGTGCCGCACTAATCTGGTTCTCTAAGGCCACCCTTAGTTAGTAATGTGCTTTGTCAGTAGAACAGGCGATGTTTTGTCTACTTGCCTTTATTTTTAGCTGCTTTGGGTCAGCAAAAGAACTCAGACAGTAGCGTTAGGAGACTTGCATCTCCAGATCTAATCGGCTGGCTCTGAGTCGTACCCGATGCAGCTAGCTAGCCTCCGCTCAGTAATTTTTCCCTTCTCCCCAACTCATCTTGGGTGCCTCCATCTCCTCCTGATGGTCCCAGCTGGTGGCTGTGCTACCCTGCCCCAACCTCACAGTCTGGAGATCTCCAAACCTGATTATTTGGGTATAATCTTAGCTTTGGTCCCAGACTTTGCAAGTGAGCTTCGTTCCTGAGGATCGGGACGGAGGTGCACGCACCTGATGGGATGTCTCCGTCAAGCTCCTGCCCTCCTGCACTGTCTCCATCGGGAGATCCAGGCAGAGGAGCACGCCTCTTCCTACCCTTGTAAAACCCACAGGCTTCCCTCTATCACGTGATGAAGTGAGTTGTTATTAATGTGCCACAAGTACTGGGTCGGGAGGTGGACACACACACAGAAACTTTCTGTGGATTTGTCCCCAAGTCAGATTGTGCCTAAAAATGACGACTTGGCCCTTGGAGCAACTGGGGTGCTAGAAAACTGGCTGTTCATGATCGGTGCCAAAACCATACTCCGGCACGTTGCTCCAGCCTCCGACGCTGGCTGGAGGACAAGGGTAACGGCAGGGATGTTAGCCTTCAGTTATCCTTCCGCTCCATCCCTGAACAGAGGTTGAAAAATCAATGTCACAAGCCACAGTCAGAGCAAGGCTGGGAGGACTCTCTGAACTGAAGCATAGTTTTTGGTCTAGAAATCATCTAACAGTGTCTTGCAAAACTTCCAGGATTTCATGAGCTGGGCTCAAAACAGAAATGCCACAGCCAGCACTGCCAACCCCAAGCATTCAAATACCATGAGTCAGCCCCCCCGCCCCCAACTCTTCCAAGTCTCCTTTGCTTTCTGGGGTTTTTTTGAACTGTGAGATTAAACTTGGTTTATATTTTCCAAGTTTCTCTGCTCCTCTTCTCCCCCAGCTTCTAGGAAGGTTAGAAACTTAACTGTTTGGGGAGTGAGGGAGGTGTTTCTAAAAGGAAGAGGAGACGCGATGCTCTAAACCCCTGAAGCAGGGCCCTGAGTAACGTTATTATGTGACTTAGGATAAATCTGGGGGATTTGGCAGTGCTTCAGTCTGGCTCCTTATTTAATTGCCTGCAGATCCTGCCTTGTCATTAACACAAATGGTCAAGGTACTGGCAGGAGTTCTGTGATTTGTGGATGCGTACTTAGCTTGTAAAAACACTCCTGTCTTTGCCTCCCAGCGAGCCCTCTCTGTTCATCCAGCTGTTACAGCTGTTCTCCCCTATCCTGAGCTCCTGCAGCTGACTCCGCTCCTCCTTGCCTTTGCAAGGTGCTTTCTTCAATACCTCTGCTCAAACACACGTTTGGCCAGCTACGCACTCACTGCAGCAGCAGCTGGGCATCCTAAATGCTCATTAAAATTGGTATATTTTAATGATTGCAGTCCAGGAAATATTTTTTTTCCTCTGAAACTTGCAGGGGAAAGGAAACAGAGAGGAAGACAAGCAAGTAGAGCCCAAGGAACATCCAGCAAGTTCTTTGACTAAAGAAAGAGCATCTGCCAGGACGCAGCACACGTGCAACAAGCAGCGCATGTGAGTTTACTCAATCCTGCAGCATCTCTCAGCTGCGTGAAACGCATCACGCTTGCAGCCGGGGGTTGTAGTGTGTACGTTTGTAATGCGCGCTTTAAAACCAGCTTCATCCCAGGGACTGGTTAATTCTTCTTTCATGGGACTTGATGAGACACATTTGTAACTCCTCATGGAAGGCCAAAGAAAATATTCTCCTCTTCCTCAGGTGTCCCTGAGGATCAGGGTTTGGGGCTGAGGTTTTCCTGAACACGACCTGCTGCTCCTTAGGACTTGCTCCAAGCCGTATAGGACTTCTTTTACCTGCAAACACTTCTGACCTTCTGACAACACAACAGGAAAATGTTACTCCAAAGGGACGGAACTTGGATAAACAGTATTCAGTAATATTCTTTCCTTATTCCTGGATTATTGAAGGGCTGACTTGCAACTACCATGGACTATTGTAGGGAATCCTAGTACTCTCCATTCTGCGCTGAAAACAGTCGGTGAGACTCGCAGCAGACCATAACCCTGACGCTTCGAGCAGCGTTGCATGCTTGGCTGTCACAACTTGCAAGATCCAAAGGGTCTGCAGAGTCCAGGATGCTGGATCACGTTGCTGAAAGGACAATTTCTTGGGCTGCAGCAGTAGGAGAGTGCTGTCTGTGATGGGTTTGGTGCCTGGCAGAGGGATGGATGGCTGCAGACGAGCAGTCTCTGGCACCCCTATGTGGCCACCTTCACAAGCACAGCCTGGGATGGGGACCACAACCTTCCCTGGCAAGGTGAAGAAGACAGGGAAGCATTTCTGTAGGGTCTAGAAGGGAATTTAAATCCTAGCTGTGGAGCCAGAAAAGCCCTTGTGAAGGATGGGAGCTGCCTTGTCCTCTGTGCAGGGCCAGGAGGTCCTTACGGATGTGGGCACCTGGAGCAAAGTGGTAAGGAAGGGACTGGGCTTTTGGGTTTCAGTGCCTGGACACAGCCAGGGTGCGACCTTGGCTGCTGTGTACCTACAGCTAGGGCAGAGGAGGAAGAAAATAAGCCTTTTTTTTTTTTTTTTTCGCTGATTGACTGCTGTCAGTGGAGATATAAACTGTATTTACACGGCAATCTTATGGTGATAGCTGTAATCTGACTTAAATAGCGAAAAGCCAGTGTTATGAGGCTATGGATGGTGCAGCAGCGATGCTGTTAGCTGGGTTTAACCCTCCGCAAATTAATTCCTTGGTAAAACAGCTGAGAAACCAAAAATAACTAAAAATACAAGTGCAGTGCTGCAAACCAGCTGCCCATGGCCAGGCAGGCATCAGGGAACGCAGCCAGGCACTGCAGGTGGGAAGTACTGCAGAGGGCTGAGACCTCCACTCCAACCCAAGGTCAAGGGGTCCCTGAAGCCTTCCAGTCCCCTTTCCAGTCCCCCCACATCACTAGATCCCAGCAGGCAAACGGGAGCCTGCTCCCATGGCTCCTGGCTTGGAGACAGTGTGTTCCAGCATGGTGCTCCAACAAGGTGCGCTGAGAAATGGGGAGCTCCTTCCACCCTTGTTCGTCTGACCTCCAGCTTATCCTTCTGTTTAACCCAGCTATCTCATTACATTTCCTCCCCAAGCTACTCCCTAATTTCATTTCTTTTCCTAAGGAACTCAGGAAAGGTGGATTTTTTTCCCCCAACTCCATTTCCTACCCCTCTTCATGCCTCTTGGGAGAGGTGGGGAAGCACTCAAAGGAGTTAGACCCACCTTGCAAAGGTGTCAGGGTTGGAAGCAGGACCCAGATTTCTTGCCTCCGGACAAGTGCTGACCATAGCCACAGGCAGGGCTAGCCCTTGCAAACATCGGTCCCTCCTGGGCGATATAGAATCATAGAATCATAGAATCATTTTGGTTGGAAGAGACCTCAAAGATCATCAAGTCCAACCGTATACCTGATGCCACCCTGTCCACTAAACCATGTCTTGAAGCGCCACATCTAAACGTTTTTTGAACATCTCCAGTGGGGTTGACTCCACCACCTCCCTGGGGAGCCTGTTCCAATGCCTAACAACTCTAACAGTGAAGAAGTTCTTTGCAGGGACACGGTGGACATGTGGCATCTCCGACTGTGCCATGTGTGGGCAGTAGGTCTCTGCGTGCATCTGGGGTGTCCCTGGAACAGCTGTGCTCAGGCGGATGATGGGCAGGAACAAGAAGAGCCTGGAAAGGCTCTTCTCCAAATGGTGGAGAGTGTAGATAAGAGCCCCTGGCCTTAAAGCGGGACCCAGGGCCTTGGTTCAGGTGCATTTGGAGAAAAAGATGGCAGTGGGCTCGGTGTCACTTCAGTGCCACCAAATGCTACCCTCTGTGTGGCACCGTGGCCATTGAGAGGGCAGTTGGGCCAAGCAGAGCTACCTGTGCACCACCCACCCTGTGACCACCAGCTGGTGCTGAGTCAGTCATGGGCAGAGGCAAGGTCCTGATCTTAAAATCAAAGACCTTCCTGCTTTTGGGTTGCTGAATGGATGCACAGGAACCCAGGAGAGATCTTCCAGGCCAGATCCTTCCCAGTACAGAGCTGCGTTGCTGGGACATGGCCAGCTGCTCCAGCAAGGAGGCCAAGTCTGCGTAGACACAGCCCTGGACTTTCTCCTATGCGTAGAAGAACTTCCCAGCGTCCCACCAGACCTTCATGCCTGAGTCCAGTTTTTAGCTTACCGACAGAGCCTTGTACTTTTAAAATTGCCATTATTTGAAATAAGTTGCAGCCCCAATTACCCCTCGCAACACTTTCCCGAGTGCAAATGATGTTCAGGGAAGCGGAACAAGTCTCAAGCTACGCCCACGAAGACTTAAGACTGAGAGCAGAGAAGATACAGTCACATATGGGTGTGGAGATGGCCTCTGGAGAACAAAATACTCATTACTTCCAGAGGAAGAACAAGACAGCATCCAAAGGAGGTCAAGGAGTAAGTTAAACTTTAAAGTATCTTCTTGCAAAGATGCAGCTATGGGAATTGCTTCTGCAGGTTGTCTCTGCTTTTTCATCTCCAACCCTGGCTTCAGGAAGGCCCTGAGCTGTATTCTCGGAGGAAGGGGTGGTTAGAAGAAATTGAGTTGGGAGCTGCAGCCAATTCACACCTTTAACTCCTGGCTTCTGGAAGCTAAGTCACTTCTTACCGTGCTGTTCCTGGCAGCATTTCCCTGAGCAGTCTCCATCCCCTAAAGGGTCAAGGAGATGATACCTTTCCCCATGGTGACCACCCTGAGCTCTGCAGCCTGTTGCAGCCACGCTGACACCAGGTCTGGAGTGGGTCTGACCACGGTTACACTTGGAGGGAATCTCATAAGGATGTCTTCAGCCTCAGGATGCCTTTGGGCAGGGGAAACGACCCCCAAAGTGCTGTAGGTGGGAACGCTCAGCTCAGGGACCCTGCCTGAGCGCTGAAATCTCTGTGGTGAACATCTCAGCAGTGATGGGAGCATGCTGAGCAGCTGGCACGTCCAGCCCAGCCCATAAACGGCTTTGCCAGGCAGCCGACAGTAAATCCAACCTGCCGTGCATGGTAACCGGGATGGGAGAAGGTGCTGTGGGCTTTTCTGGTGTCCCCATCTCTATCATCGTGGCCAGCAGGTCGAGGGAGGTCATTCTGCCCCTCTACTCCGCTCTGCTGAGACCCCACCTGGAGCATTGCATCCAGCTCTGGAGCCCTCAGCACAGGAGAGACATGGATCTGTTGGAGAGGGTCCAGAGGAGGGTAATGAAAATGATCCGAGGGCTGGAGCACCTCTCCTGTGAAGACAGGCTGAGGGAGTTGGGGTTGTTCAGCCTGGAGAAGAGGAGGCTTCGAGGTGACCTCATTGCGGCCTTCCAATACCTGAAGGGGGCCTATATGAGAGATGGGGACAGACTTTTGAGCAGGGTCTGCTGTGACAGGACAAGGGGTAATGGTTTTAAACTAAAAGAGGGTAGATTTAGACTTAACATAAGGAAAAAATTGTTTACAATGAGGGTGGTGAAGCACTGGAACAGGTTGCCCAGAGAGGTGGTGGAAGCCCCATCCCTGGAGGCATTCCAGGTCAGGCTGGATGGGGCTCTGAGCAACCTTAAAAAAATCTCTGAGCAACCTTATCTAGTTGGAGATGTCCCTGCTCACCGCAGGGGGGTTGGACTAGATGACCTCTAAAGGTGCCTTCCAGCCCAAATGATTCGATGATTCTATGATTCTGTGATTCTATCCTATGATCATCAGCCAGTGCTTTTTCCCTACTGATCACTTTCTTTCCTATACTTTCCCCCAAAGTAGAGCTACCTGATAAAGCTCCAAGCAAGAAATCTTAAAAATCTTCCTCCGATCGTATGTGAACCCTGCCAGGATGTTCTGACACCGAGGTGGCAAAAGGACCCTCTTGCTTGTCACAGCCGTGGGGCCCTGCGGTGGGTCACTGCGGGAAGGGACATCCTCAGGGATGGCGGAGAACATGCCGTCCCTCCTCGTTGGCTCCAAGGAGCAAGGGAAAAAACTTCATCTTGCACAAGACCGTGGGCAGGGAGGGACGGGTGAGCTGAAGAAAGGACTGCAAGAGCCGAAGATTTCATGCATCTGGTTTGAGAACAGAACAGCTGCTGAGCCCAAGGGGAAGGCGATGGATAATGAAACACAGAGAGCGTCTGTCCCAGATGGGCCCTCCCGGCAGCTCGTGGGGCGATCGCTGGCCGAGACGACCAGGGTTGAAGCATGATATCTCCCATCCTTCTCCTGGGATGTGGCTGCCGTGGGGCTCCGTGGGGTGGAGGAGATGGGGTGGGTGCAACCTGCAGCGTGGAAGGGCTTACAGGCACCTGAGGAGCTCAC